>NC_088853.1:58726145-58968645 GCF_963853765.1 Magallana gigas
ACTGGTGCAAAGGTTTCGCAGTTACCCTGGCTCTCTGGTGTATGATTTAGGGGTCTAAAGAGATCCAGAGAGAGGGTGAAAGACACTAACTTTTTATTATGTTCAAACTAAATTATCGAAATTATTTAAACCTGCTCTTTCTGAAGTTCAGAAGATTTAATTAAACTTCATAAAAATCAATTAGCTAATAGTTTAGAAATTAAACAATATGAAAATGTAATGACTAAAGATATATTTTAAAAAGTTATTAAATATACATATAACACATTCTGGTACATTACGTTACACAAGAATCCAATCTTCACCTTTTTAATGACTCATTTTCTTTGCCAATTGTACTTAATGTCGAAAAGTAGTTTGTAAAGGGAGGGGGGTGGAATATAACTTCAACAAAAGAGTGAGAGAAAATGTGAAAATAAAATACATACAGCACTTTTTTTTTCTTTCATATATTAATTTAATTTTATTATTATTTTCATGTTATTAATTTTGAGAAAAGATGTCATCGAACTTCGTTATCTATTAGGACTAAAAGAATATTAAATCAAGGCAAAGAAAGATAACTCTTACAAAATCTGTAACACTCACCTTGGCAAGCCTCTCATTTCCAACTCCTCCCCATCTTCAACCACATTTCTTCAAACTCACCGAACGAGTTTGCTGAGTTTGTGGCGTCACTGTCAGTGTAAAAAAAAATACAGTTATTGGGAAAATGAACAAAGGAATTACATCTAACTTTGTTTTATATTACTTTCGTACACAATGTTAGGCATTTGAATAATAATGCATAAAATAGCCTTTATATTTTTAATAATAAAATTAACGAATCTATGCCTACTCAGTTTATAACTTTTGAAATACCCTTTATTTTGTTATGTTTCGGTCACTAATCACAACCCATTTAGGAGTTTCAAAATTGTGAAAAGAAATTTTTATTCTTAAACTCTTAAGCTTAACAATAAGTTATTTGTAAAAATGAAACAAGTTAAGAAAAAAATTAAGTAATTATTTAAAAAAAGGAATATTTTTACTTACAGAAATTCAAGGAATGCTTCTGCCATATTGTCCGGTATTTTGTCGATGATAATTCAGTTTTTAACAACCCTCTATTTATACTCTACCAAAACTGTGAACCTGATATGGGGCATTTTAGAAAATTAAAAGAAAATAATTAATCGCGTTTTAGATCAGAAATATTTAGGGAGTGAAAGCCCAAGAGTCAGGTACTGAGGGTGGGGTATATAGAATTTTTTTGATAAAGTTCATCACGTTTTAGATCAGAAAAAAAAAAGTTGGGGGGTTGTAAGCCCTAGAGTCAGGAACTGAGGGTGATAAAGTTTATCGCGTTATAGAGCAGAAACATTTGGGGTGTAAGAGCTCGAGGGCCATGCTCCCGATTGAACGATGTTAAAACTCCAGTTTAAAATCACCGCTCTATATCATGACATACCTGCGTGGTTAGATGCGCAGAAGTAGATTAACACGACCTGGCCTCGTTATACTGAGTAGATGTAGATTTATTCAATCTCTATATCGATCTAAAATTTCGCATTTCACACCTGCGTTAAGATTGTTTAACTTATTCCGACATGACCTAACATCAGTACTTTTATTAACGGACAATGCGTCTTTTACTAATTTGTTTAGTAATATCCCAACTTTAATAAAATTGATTTTCAGAAAAACACAATTAAAATTCCATTTCGTATACGTACTTCGATTAATAAAAGGGGTGAGATAAGGTAATGTGGTTTGATCTAAATCTACCTGAATCTGATCATTTTAACGGTGTAAAATGTTTAGTTTACATGACGAAGAATTGTGAGCCCTGTATCTTGCTTAAAACTCATCGACGGGCACCCAAATATCTGATCATAAGAAATTCATCCATAAAGCATTGTAAATAATAAAAACAGAAAAATAAAATTTGACCAAATTTCGCGACCATGCCCCTTTAAACCGGTATACAATACGTATATATAAGCAGTTAAATATCGATATCTCGAAGTTCTGGGGACCACGGAAAAACTTCGAGATATCCGGGTGTTCGAGATATCCGAAGTCGAAATTCTTCGACTCCATTAGCGTTTTTGTTTTTGTCCTGACATGTTAACACAGGAAGTCCTTATATGCACTATAATTTGAGAACCGGTATGAACGGAAAAAAAAGACGGAATATTGAAACCATGTTTTATTTATAGACATTGCACATATACACTTAAATTAGAATTTATATGAAACGTTACAATTATTTTAAATAACAGTTAATCAAACATACAAGCATAATGTACATGTATACAACTTTTCAGAATATAAATAAATCACGTTCACACTATTGTCAAATCACATAACACACATGATGATATTATGGAACACTATCAGTCTTTAATTCACATCGCGATCACTTGCACAGTCACTGAGGAGCGCGGTGAGGGTACTCTGTACTAAAACAGATGCACGGACCTGTGCTGAAGTCACTCGTCGATGTATCTTCTGATAGCTGGGAAGCAGGTCCTCTGTGTCTTCTGTCATCTCGATCCAGTCTTGAATTACTTCGAGGGCGGCGTCGACTTTCTGTAGAATAGGCTTCTTCTTTGGTGGCTCCGTGGGTTCTGATACTTCTTCTTCTTCGTCTTCTTCTGCTTCTTTGTGTCTAGCTGCGATGATGTTGTCCACGATGTCTTTATCTGAGACTGCTTCTGTCGTTATCACTGTTTCGTCGATCTGGGCGTAGTCATCAAACGGCACACGAAGGCGGAGGGCGGCTAGGGGGATGTCATCTTCTGGATCTTCCTCATCGCTGTCAGGGGAATCTGCATGCTCATTGGTGGCGGCACTTACGAAGTTGGCGTGACGGAAGCAGTTTTTGATGGTCTTATCTGTGACTCTGTCCCAGGCCTGGTATAGCATCCGTAATGCGTCAAGTACTGTTATCTGTAGTTCTTTGTTTCTTTCGATGGACTCTAGCTGCTTCATGATGACAAGCTTTCGGTAGTGGATCTTCAAATTCTGGATGATGCCCTGGTCCATAGGCTGGGTCTTGCTGGTGGTATTCGGCGGCAGGAAGAACAGGGTGATGGCTTTCAAGTCTTTAACCTTGGGGTGGGCGGGGCAGTTGTCAACGATCATGGCGACTTTTCTTTTCTGTCTCTGGAAGCGGCGGTCAAGCTGCTTCAACCATGCGGTGAAGAGCTCAGACGTGATCCAAGCTTTCTTGTTGGCTTCGTATGCTGTCGGTAGGGTTTTGATGCCTTTAAAGCATCGCGGCTTCTTTGACTTCCCGATTACGAGAAGTGGAAGCTTTTCATTACCTGACATGTTTGACCACACCATAACAGTAACACGCTCTTTACTGTTCTTACCGCCGTGACAATCTACCTCTTTAAACTCGAGAGTTTTATCGGGGAGAAGACGGAAAAACAACCCAGTTTCATCTGCATTGAAGATGTCACTGGGACTGTATTCCGCCAAGATGGTCTGAAGGCTTGAGGCCCAAGCTTTCATAGCATCAGTACCATCGGCAACGCTTTTCGACTCCCCACAGACACGTTTAAAGGTGATGCTGTGACGCCCCTTGAAGCGCTCCAGCCACCCAATAGTAAACTTAAAATCATCACCAAGCTTAGAAGCGAACTCCTGCGCTTTGGCGATGAGTAGGGGCCCGGAGACTGGCACGTTCTGGTCCCTGGCTGTCTTGAACCACTGGAGGACGGCTTCTTCTGTATCTTTGTAGGCTGCTGTCCTCATTTTCTTCCTCTGGGGTCCGAAGGTGCTCTGCTCTTATGCTTCTTTGATCTTTTGGGCATTCTTTATCCACGTTGACAGGGTTTTGGGGGATCTCGTATTTCTTGGCGATGACCGCTTTACTTTCTATACCTCTTTCGACATCGGCAATGACTTGAAACTTTGTTTCAATGGTGTGGGTCTTTAGCTTGCGCTTCAGCCCGGGAGTGGGGAGCTTGTCTTTGCTGTGTTGAGACATGTTGTTGAATGATGTACAGAATTCTGTACCATCTTTTATAGCCAAAGACAAATGTGTTAATTGTTTGATTTTTGTTCACATTAGAAATAAAATTTGTTATATTAAAATCAGCGCGTTGGTAATTTATCATGATTTAGTGTGTGTTATTAAATATATTTTTGGTATATTATTCATTAAGTAGAAGTTCACTTTGATCATGCATCGATATCGATTATACGATAATTTACGCTATTATAATATTGAAACGATGTTTTATTTATAGACATTTATAGACATTGCACATATACACTTATATAAGAATTTATATGAAACGTTACAATTATTTAACATAACAGTTAATCAAACATACAAGCATAATGTACATGTATATAACTTCCATTCTTTATCCACGTTGACAGGGTTTTGGGGGATCTCGTATTTCTTGGCGATGACCGCTTTACTTTCTATACCTCTTTCGACATCGGCAATGACTTGAAACTTTGTTTCAATGGTGTGGGTCTTTAGCTTGCGCTTCAGCCCGGGAGTGGGGAGCTTGTCTTTGTTGTGTTGAGACATGTTGTTGAATGATGTACAGAATTCTGTACCATCTTTTATAGCCAAAGACAAATGTGTTAATTTTTTGATTTTTGTTCACATTAGAAATAAAATTTGTTATATTTAAGTCAGCGCGTTGGTAATTTATCATGATTTAGTGTGTGTTATTAGGGTCTTCCGTTTCCAACGGAAGACCCTATTGTTTTTGTTAGGTTTCTTTTTCTCTATTTAGGGTCTTCCGTTTCCAACGGAAGACCCTATTGTTTTTGTTAGGTTTCTTTTTCTCTATTTTTCACTATTATTATTCTTTTTTTTCTTAACATTTTTCTAAAAACTCTAATATCTCAAATATGCTACAATGGATTTTTATGAAAATTTCACGAATAATACAAAATATCAAGGTCTTTTATCATGTACATTTTTGTTAATGACGTCACTTCCGGTCGGCCGTTATATTCGTTTTTCTTTTTGTAAAAAGTGATCTTGTCCTCCTTTTTTCGCAAAAACGATTAAAGATAGAAAATTAAAAGTTTCAGGAAGGATAGATTTTTGAATTTCTAGGGCCGATCAGGTAAAACTACGATCGTCCGTCACTTCCGGTCCGCCCAAACAGCATTTTTGGAAAATTGTGTTTTTAAAATTTTTTTAAATCAAATAATCTACAATTTTTTTTCATCAGAATATGTTTTAAACTTATCAAATTTGAATATGAGCAGGTCGTCCGTCACTTCCGGTCGTCACCGAAAGTGATTCTAATATTTCGATTTTTGGAATTTTAAAGCATATGCGTGTTGTTGACATTTTTGTACTGAATACAAAACTAAAAACCGTTTTAAAATCAGACAACGCATTCCGGAGATATTGAAGTTTAAAAATGACGTTTTACGGAAATCTGCATTTCGCAGTGTAGGTTGTAAAATTAGTTTAAAAGGAAGTTAATATGATAGTAAATCGTACCAAATGTCAACAGTTTAATTGAACCCTATCAATTCAAAATCAAACGAAAGACCCACTTGTTGCTCGCAACAAGGTGCTTTCGGGTAATTCAGGCATTCTCGAGAAATTAAACGTCAAAATTCTGAAGCGAAAGTCTGAGTAGCTCAGTCGATAGAGTCGTGGACATGGCCCAGGTGACCCGGGTTCAAGCCCCGATTGCCGCAATCTTTTATACTATTTTTCGCTTAGATCTACGATTTTATCTTTGAAGTGATAAGTTTAATCTAATCTATTCAAAAATCGGACGGAAGACCCATTCGTTGCTCGCAACGAGATCGTGTCTAGTTATATATATTTTTGGTATATTATTCATTAAGTAGAAGTTCACTTTGATCATGCATCGATATCGATTATACGATGATTTACGCTGCGCTATTTGGTAATTGAGTGACCGTGAACTTGTTTGCTTTATAAGTAGCGTGCATCATTATTCATATTATCGGTAATGTTAGGGGTGCTTACTTTTGGGAGCTGTGAACTTGTTTGTTTTATCAATCACCGGAGTATATACCCAAGCTGTTATAACAATTACCATTTCATCGATAGCATCGATAGCTGCACTGGCTAAGCGTGGAGTTAATAGACTATCAGTCTTGGGAATAGGTGTGAATTGCCGCTGGCGAGAATAACGAGGACACGCCATGCGGGGTGCGATTAGCAGACCGGAAAATTGACTTCACTTCGAGATAACCCAGGTAAAATTTGTTATTGGGACCGTAAACATACTTCGACATAAGCTTGGTATTCGAGATAACCGTATTTTAGATATCAGTAGTTTTTTTAATCATATACTAGTATATAGGGAAAACGGCCGGGACCGGCGGCCGATTTCGACATAACCGGGGTATTCGAGATATCCCATGTTAGAGATACCGATATTTACCTTTACAATATATGTTGTGTTAGCCCACAACATATGCTCATTTTCGGTGGGGTTTTCATGACAAGTGAAATGAAAGTTAGTGCTTAATTAAAAGTGTTTTTTTATATTTTAACATATGTACATAAATATTGCAATACCTACTACGGCCTTTTACAAATGTAATAATTCTCGTGATTGCATTTTCATACTTCACTTGAAGTGTACAATGAAAGATGCTTAATATATACACTCTGTACCATCAATAAGGTGTTCCGAATTAATTATTGCTACCTAGTGTATGCGGGTTCTGATAACGCCTTCATCCCGATCAAAGGGGGTTTTAAAAACCGATCTACCGTGAAACCACACATTTATTAGGAGGTGTTTTAATTTGAATGTTTTGTATTACATCCTCTTATCTAATATACTAGCCTATTATTCAAGTTATGTTGAGAAAACGTTAACCCCAATTTGTCCTGTACGTAAATGATGCTTTTAATGTGCGTCCTTGAAGCTATGTAACCTCAGAATAGAATATAGAAAAACAACAGACTTGAATCATTTGGTTTTCCTATAAAATGCGCGTCCTCACACATAATTTCTGCCATCTGTTACTTTCTATCGATAATGTTATTGCAAGCAATTGCGTGAAAACTGAAATCGTTGACATCTACCTTCCCTAAAGGAAAAAAAACCTATTTAATTGCAGACATTAGTAATTTCAATTACACAGCTTGCCCCTTTCCTGATAAGATTGTATGCAGAAATGTAAAAACTAATCTAATTATATGAAATGATGTATTGACGACTCAACATGTTGGTGTGCAGTTTTCTTTTTCACTCCGAAAAAAAATACAGTTCTCTATTTGGTGTATGTATGTATAAATGAAGGCAGGATTGTATTTTTACCTAATACTTCGACCCCCCCCCCCCCCTTGTGACCCCCGGGAATCAGGATTTTAACAACTTTGAATCTACACTACCTGAGGATGCTTCCACACAAGTTCCAGCTTTCCTAGCTGATAGGTTTCTGAGAAGATTTTTAAAGAGTTACTCTACATAGTTTTGAACCCCCCCCCCCTCCCCATTGGGTCCCCACCCTACCTAGAGGTCATGATTTCCCAACTTTAAATCTACAAAACTTGGGGATGCTTCCGCACAGTCACCTCAGTCAGTCTCCAAATAATGAGGATACCAAAATGAGGTTAGAGGAGGAATTTTCTCCCATGGGTAAGCTTTCTACAATAAAGAACACATTGGAATATTTTAGTGGAACAGAAATCTCAAAAGAACTGTTTTAAGCAGTTGGGGATTGGTCAAATGGGGAAAAGCTCCTCAAACAGACAGCAAGACTCTACCTATTGACTTAACAGGTATTCCTGCACAGAGCTAATAAATAAGTTAAAATCACTTTCAGGCCAAAGCTATTTATAAAAGATTTTATAATATTTCTATCTTACTATCATTCACTGTTAACAAGAAGGTAACGCCCACTATGGTGCATGCCATAACAAATAGTGTTTTATAGGTAGCATCTACGACGAATAGTTGCTGAGAAAAAGGCGACATAAATGTTTGTTACGAAAAAGACATACACAAAAGGGTAAAACAACATACCCCTCTTCTTCGTAGCGGGAGTATAAAAAAATTATAAATTTTTCTAAAGCAATGAACATAATAATTCGAGAGAAACGGTACTAACTTTCATAAGATATTCGATGGAATTTCCCATTATTATTTCACAAGGGAGAGGTAAACGTTTTAACACTACTTTTATAAACAACGTATTCATTTTTAATTTTCTTTAAACATTTGTGTAGTGATTATCTTGATAATCTTAATTTTGGGTTCAACAGGTATTAACAATGACAAGCAAATCCGGCTAATATCATAAAACGAAAAGATTTTTTTTTTATTTTATCAAGATATTTAAGGTTAGTATCAATAGAAATGTAGAGGCATTTTTCATAACTGATCCATCGCTTTATTTCTGTGAAACATGTTAGATGAAACAGCCTGCAGTGTCTTCCTAGAATTAGGCAGAAAATGATGCAGTACATGTGCGTTCCTGAAGCTATGTAACTTTAGAGTATCTATCATTTTGTTTTCCAATTACCAGGATGCCCTTCTCATAATATAATATATGGTTGTAACAGTAATGGATGTTGTTCTACCGAATGGCTTAAAATTAAATTCGCCCTTTGTACTGTGCATATTGTACATGATATAATGTTGATTTTGATCCTTTAATATGTTTCAGAGTTGAAAAAATAATAATTATGATATATATATATAGCAAATCATGAATTAAACATTTATTCGTTTATACCTACAATATTTTTTTTGTTCCTATCTGTTATGTTTTTCATAACATGCAAATTGTTTAAAATTTTGTATTTAAACAGAGATAAACTGAAACAGAGATAATTCGGGATTTATATGATTTTTTTTTAAAAAAACTTTTTGGTGAAATGTTTATAGTATAAGCGTTGTAATAAAAAAAAATATTAATTGACTGGATGTTTATTGATTGAAAAGTTGGTTTTGGTTATTTTTAAATACTTTACCAACACTAGAATAGAGTTTAAGTGAAACTGGCGCAAACTTGAAAAAAAAAAAACTAAGAGGCCTAGGGGCCACATCGCTCACCTGAGCAAGAATTGCCTTAATTCTGATCAAATTAGCATCACAGTATCAAAATATCTTGACAACTAAGTACAGTAGGTCTTGCTAAAAAAAACATTGAAAATCTGCCAATTTTTTATCCACCTCCTTTTTTGGTAAATACAAGCCCCTTTTGTTATACCTGTAAGAAGATTTTTCTCTATTCTTATATACCCCCTCCCCCCCCCCCCCCCATTTCGTGGCCCCACTTTCCTCTAGGGTATCATGGTTTCATCAAACTTTAATATGCACAACCTGTGCTTTCACATTAAGTACTGAGTTTTGGACCGAAAACTTAACCAGAATATTTTAAGATATTTTCTATATATATTCCTATGTAAAAATTCAAACCGCCATCACGGCCCCACCTTACCACTAGGAATTGTGATTTTGCAAACTTCAATTTACATTACCCGAGGATGCCTCTACACAGGTTTAGCTTTTCTGGCCAAATAGTTTTTAAAAAGAAAATTTTTAAAGATTTTCTCGATATATTCCCATGCAAAAATTCATCCCCCATTATAGCCTCACCCTACCCCTGGACTATCATTTAAACAAACTTGAATCTATACGAGCTGGTGATGCTACCACTCAAATTTTGGCAATCTTGGCCTAATAATTTTGAAAAGATTTTTAAAGATCTTTTCTTTATATAAAAATTTATTCCCCACTGTGGCCCCGCCCTACCCCGGGGACCATGATTTGAACAAACTTGAATCTACATTATCTGAGGACGGTTACATGCCAATTTGAGCTTTCTCATATAATCTTCACAAAAAAATTACAAAATAATATACTAGAATCCCTTCGTTTAGTTTAATATATGCTACTAAACATTTTTTTAACGAAAACGATAATATATGCTACTAAACATTTTTTTTAATGTTAAAATATAAATTTGCCTATATTATCGTTTTCCTTCCTAGTTTCATGACTGTTAAAAACGTTTTAATGTTCTAAATAATATGTATTTCAAGGAAAGTGAAAGAAACAATATTTTATTATTTTAATGTTAAAATATAAATTTGCCTATATTATCGTTTTCCTTCCTAGTTTCATGACTGTTAAAAACGTTTTAATGTTCTAAATAATATGTATTTCAAGGAAAGTGAAACAATATTTTATTACTCCCTTCGGGTTCTGTTTTTCTAAAATTGACCCCCACCCCCCACCCCACACACATTCACGTAACCATAAATTCCTCAAAAAATGTATTTTTTTCTTGTTTTGATCGATTTATTTATCAAGTTTTGATTTTACCAGGTGTTGGGAAATAAAATCATGTTGCAAATTGTGTTCTTATTGTCACCCGGTAAATCTAAAATTTACAAAGTTACATGTTTATTATTTGTGCGTTGAATATTAAATAAGTCTTATTTGATACCATTAACTGAAAACAGATCCTAAAAAAATGCCAGACGGAACTTTACTGTCAAAATTGACTTTCATGAATAATTTTTGCAGGTATTTTTTTTTAGATTACGCAATTTATAAACGTCGGTGTAAATTATCAGTGCAATTTGTTTTATATTGTGTATAGCCTTAGGATCAACTCTTCCAGGAAACGTCGAATCTGTTGTCATCATTTGATTGGATTATAGAAATTATCTGACTAGAGAAAAAATGACAGAGAACTCATTTATAAACGATGCACTGTCAAAGCAAAATCACTTGTGCCAGAGCTTGTTTGAAGACAACAATGCAAAAGATGTTATTCTTGATGACGGTAAACTATTTTTATTACTATTTTAGTTAGTGTAAATGTAAATTTACAACAAAATAAAAGTGTTTTACGAGTTAACTAAAATGTTTTCAAATAGAGATTTCTTTGTTTATCATTTTAGTCTCGATCAGTTTTTTTTTCTAAACGGCTACATGTACGATCTAACTTTGAAAATAATCTAAGAAATATTGTTTGTACTGGTGATTTAATCGATTCCACCAATGGAAACGTCACCTTTTTAAACTGAATTGTTCACAGTATTGCACGGCCGCGTTTTTTTACCCTTATTAGCCTCTTAATGGTTTACAAAAAAGCTGAAAAATTATTGACATTTGTAATTTATTACAGTAACAAAATAGTTAATCTTAACAAATTTTATTCGTATTAATTATTGCCAGGCAGATGTATTACATGTACATTATCAAGTGGCGTATTTTGAAAATTAAAACCACTTTGTTACAATCTGTAGGCATTATAAAAGATCCGTAAAACACGCTTATAACAAAGTCCCAGGGACAGGCAATTTTACTTTGTTATAAGCATAGTTCGTTATATCCGTCAAGTTTACAACATGTAATAAAGTCACGGGGAATGAAAATCACTTCGCTATAAGCGTCAATTAATTATAAGCGTGTTTGCTATAACCGTGTTTTACTGTATTTGTAATACTGTGGATTATCCGAAAGTACGAGTCATCAGTATTGTATAGTAATGTATTGAAATTCGGACGGAAGTCTTCTTTGACAGGTCTGTGCACGGGCTATAGTAATATTGGTGACAGTAAATGCCTAGGTACGAAAGCCCATTGAGCTCATTTTCGTAGGTAAATTTTTTTTTCGCGAATAAACGCGAAACTTTCGCGATAAAACGCGTTAGTTTCTTTTTTGCATATAGATTATAATAAATTTGATAAAACTTTATAACATTTTTATATGTTATTTGTTCAATGTAGATAATAAGTTTGAGCATCACATTAAGATTTTCATTTGTTCGTCGACTCTGTGTTCGAACAGGCATTCATTGGCTATCTTTTTCATATAAAATTGATATTCAACCGTCGGAAAACCTTAGTATTAATTTTCAAATGAAATATCTGATTAATTTGGAGGACGAATTAACGTCATCTAGATTTGAACAAAAGCTTAAAAATTTCAATTCACAGCTTGACTTATCTTTCTGATATTAAACTAGACGTTAGTTTATGTCGCGGCGATATAACATATATCATAACGATTTAAACAATGATATCCTTTAAATTCTAAAATGATACTTAATAAAACGTTTAATTCGAATTAGAATCGTAATAATCAAAAAATGTTGCTGCCTCTTTTTTAAATAATACAGCGCCCATTAGAATGTGAGAAGCGCGATGCATTATGTCCTTTGAAAATCAGTACTAAGATTTTAAAGATTTCCAACGTTTGAATTTGTTAGTTTGTATAAAATTTAAATCTTATTCATTACATTACATCTATATAATATTATTTTGCTTTATGTAAAATAATACATTTGTTTTCAGTAATTATTCTTCATAGGGGTTCTTCTGTGAAATAACAATATTTATATATATGTCATATATAAGTCACGCGTTAATTCGCGAAACTAACGCGTTTATTCGCGAAAGTTACGCGTTTATTCGCGAAAGTTTCGGGTTTATTCGCAAAAGTTTCGCGTAAGTTACGCGTTTATTCGCGAAAGTTTCGCGTTTATTCGCGAAAAAAATATTTTTTCCACCTACGAAAATGAGCTCAATGGGTTTTCGTACCTAGGGGCCTTTTGTTTATTGATTTTATTTTAAATCTGGTTTATGTCGTCAATCGGTAAATCTGATTTAGCATAAACTTACGTGTAACACTGAAAATAAATCAGTCATTAATTATTAAGATTTGAAAAAAAATATTTTGGCGAACGGATCGATTGCATGATGGAAAATAAAGAAATTATGTTGATAACAGAATTGATACAGTGAGAGAGAGAAAGAGAGAGAGAGAGAGAGAGAGACAGACAGAGAGAGAGACAGAGAGAGAGAGAGGGTAATATTTCATGATGCAGTTCATAGTTCATTTTTTTTTTAAATTCAGGTTGTTTTGATCATATCAGTAGCAAACGCTGGGACCTCGATTACGCATCAAAGGAGCAAAAAAAATAGTATTAAAAATAATATATGTATATTTCATCAATTTTAAGCTCACCTGAGCTGAAAGCTCAAGTGAGCTATTCTGATCATATTTTGTCCTTCGTCCGTCTGTCTGTCCGCCCGTCCGTCCGTCCGTTTGTAAACTTTTTACATTTTGAACTTCTTCTCTAAAACTGCTTATCCAATTTCAATCAAATTTGGCACAAAGCATCCTTATGGGAGGGCGAATATAAATTGCAGAAATAAAAGTCTGATCTGTATTCAAAGCGGATAAAACCCTGAAACTGTAGAAAAAGGGGGTGCATTGTGAAAAATCTTCTCAAGAACTACCGAGGGAAATTCAACGTAGTTTAGCATAAATTATCCTTATGGGAAGGAAAATATAAATTGCAAAAATGAAGTGCTAATTCTGTTTCACATCTGAGTTATTACGAAAATAATAATAAAGGAAAGGCGTGTTTCAGCTTCGCGTTCGGCATCCGGTAAAATGGGTAGGCAAGACTTGGTCTGGGCAAAACAAAAGATTGGCAGTTATTAATCTGCCAATCTCATTAAAATTTCAGGATATTTGATTGACCAAAATATTTGTATTCGCTGTAAAATTTGTGCAAAATAATGCGTATTTTGAATTGACGATTGTCGATCTGCCCCGGCTTTTATTTTGCCACGGCCCGGGTTTGCATACCCATTTTACCAAGACTCGTATTCCATACTTCTAAAACGAGGTTCTTTGTTTAAAGCAGCCATGACATTATACGAAAAAGGGTCGATCTGACTATGATGAATTTGCTTGTTGTGCAACAGTTTGCGTATGAAGGGACATTTTTGAAACATGCAAAATATATTGGTGCCGATTTTGTGAAGTAAATTGAGGCTAAGTATTTCAATGCGTTGACAGTTTTCACACATGACGTTAGTGTTAGCTTGTTCTGATTTTCGTTTCGTTTTCATTATTTATGCTTTATAACCTGGGAACTATCGTCTGTATTTCGTGATTTTTACGTATCAAATCAAACAGAGACTTCGGTAAATCAAACAGTTTACCTGCGCAAATTAAGCAAAATCTGATGTATAAAAAAGTACTGAAATACAATTCATTCTATCGGTAATTCGGCATTATCTTTTGCGTAATGGTAGATTAATGCAATAGGTTTTGTTGAGATGCTCGGCATTTTCTCTAGTTTATTCAGTTTAAATAGCTAGAGTTTGATATCGCTGACGGAAATATGTAGGTATATACATGCATATATATAATTCATTTCGAGTGTTCCTTATTTGTTATAGTGCATGTTTCTTGTGTTTAATTGTTTACAATTTCTATTTACTAACCATATTTGAGTGTTAAGCTTCGAATTATAAGCAAGATACAGAGATTTGCTCACAATTCTATGTTTGTACACAGATCTTAAAAACTAAAGATTAAAAAAGTAAAAAATTTGTTAATATCTATTAAGAAAATTGTCAGTCTGTTCTTCCAGAAACCAACTTTAACAACTAATTGTATTGTAAACTTAACCTGTTTTCGTCATTATTACTCCTACTGTACATGTGATCCTGGACTGTGTTTATGTACATTTGTATAAACTGATTTTGAACCCCAAATACCAGTGAACTGGTCTTGAGTGAATAAAAGAATTGAAAATCTTAGACCATTCTTTTTTTTTCCATTTTAAATGCTGAATAGGAAATACCAAGTTAAAAATCTTAAGCTGAATGTAATAAACTCATGTGAACAAAATATGACTCAAACCTAAGCGAACTGTGAGCTTTGTACCTTGCTTATAATTCTACGATTGACGCTGAAATTTTGGTTGAACATTAGAAATTCTATATGAATTAGAGTATGTTAAATACTTATAAAAACAAAATAAAAGAATGATATTCTGTATATACCTACTCTCTGGGGCCCCCTCTTTATACAATAAATAATGTGTAATTTACCTCAAATTTGATAGTTTTTCAAACACGAGTAAATAAAAACGACATCTTTAAAACAGTTTCCATAGTTCTGACACATTTCTGTTGCGGGGATAAAGTAATTATTGCTATTCCTAAGAAAATATCACAGCGGAAAATTATCCTGGTTTGTACGCGAGGTAAATAACATTCATTCAATTATAATGGAGAAGACAAATTAAATTTTTCAATGTTTTAAATTTGAGGAATTGGGCACATTGAGGTACAATTTTCTTCTTCACATCTACACATGTAGTATTTTTTGAATAAAATACAATAACTATTATATTTTTTTTAAAATACAATAACTAGTAAATAGTTGATGAAAAAAATGTACCTATATGTTCTCATATATTTTGATCGCTTTACAAAGGGGGGGGGGGGGACAAAACGAATATATATAGGGAATTGAAAGTTAACAACTTAACAGTGTACACCTACAGACCCTGAAACGTGCTACTACACCTCTAAAACGAACCATGCAAGAAACGAACCGTACCGTTCACAAAACGAAACGTACCGTTCACAAAGCGAACCGTACCGTTCACAAAGCGAACCGTACCGTGCAAAAAACGTGCAAGATAATTTATGCAAGACCCGCCTCCAGACGGACAAAAAAGCGTACCGTACCGTGCAATAAGCGTGCAACTTCCATATATGGCTTTTTGACCTAATGTCTTTCGATGAATACGGGCGGAGATTATCGCTGACCAGATAAGTTCAATATTTTGATAGATTTTTTCATACGGAATTAGATAACACATACTAAGATTTAAAACTGTTATTCTTATTAAAACAGTCACAAAAAAATTTCCTTTCTTAGACCGTAACCATTTCTTTGTTTTTCGACAAAACTTGCATCGCCGATTTCTTAAACATTGTAAACTATTAACGTTCACACAATCCGTGGTTATACTATTTTGATTAATTTTATGAAATGTTTGAAACATTGGGTACATACTGGACTTTACATAGCTTTAAGTGATTCTCGGGAGAGAGAGAGAGAGAGAGAGAGAGAGAGAGAGAGAGAGAGAGAGAGAGAGAGAGAGAGAGAGATCTCGTTACCCGAAACGTTAGAAAAGTAGCGTTTGTTTAGAAATATATATATACACTATGGCTAAACAAGGTTGAAATATATCTATATATAATTTTATATCCTTTTTAATTATATAAATTAAAAAAAAGATGTCGACTTAAGTTACGCAGACCCAGAAAATGTAAATGACAACCACATATTACCGGTGACTCGAGTGATTTGTTCTTGAGCTATTTATGTACCAATAAATAAACAAAAAATCACTCATACATGTATGATGAATTGTAAATAAATACATGTACAAAATCTTAATGCATTAAATGCAAGCATTGAACGGTAAAAAAAAAATACACGCATTCCATAAAATAACTTTCAACTTTATTTCCCGCATAGCTGGTAATGGCGTCGTGATTTCACATGAACAAAAATCACTCGTGCGAAACACGTGTACAGAAGCTGATCTTGGGTTCTATACACAACAGGTGTTATTGTCTTTCTTTGGTTTTTAGCAGTTATTGTACTTTACAACTAGCTCTGTATATTTGGACGCATAAATAGGTGTACACGAGATGCTGGTATTCACACCTTACCACGGGCACCTGTTAGGTTACTCATCACAATCTGTCGTGTGTATAGTCTGAATATATCTTACTTCTACTTTTTTAGTTTCATGGCTTTCTTAATCTCTAAAAAACAAAAGAACCGTCTGTACAAATGGACACAAACAACTACACGAAAGACTATCGGTGCGTGGATCCGTGGAACAATTCAGCGACTCTATACATGCGGGATTTTCACATATTAACTTGCGATAAAAATATCATTTACCGGGTACATTAATGTACCAAAAAAAAATGATTAATTCAATCATAAATAGTTGAATGACATAACAAGTACATGTAAGCACAAACACAGCTCTTTTAAAATTTATTTTCAATCTTATATATATGTGTGATGTGAAATAGCGTCGAAATTTTAACTGTCGAGATCAATCTATATGTACATCGTCCGCTGTACAAACTTTTAGTCATTGTGTTGAAATCGTTGTGAAAACCATGAGTCTAAAATAAATGAATTCAATTCATACAAATAAAAATCTAATAATTCCAAATGGTTTGCACACAATCACATACACCCTCAGAGAGAGAGAGAGAGAGAGAGAGAGAGAGAGAGAGAACTTGTGTGTTGATTATAATACTTAAATTAAAATTTTATCACTGAACTTTATTATTTAAAATTTCGCTTTAGGTTTCTATAGTTGGTCATTTGAGCGGGATTTTATCTCAGGACTCCACATGCTTCGCCTGTCAATCAGTTTAAGTATAACAGTACAGATCACGCCACGCGCCGCGTGCTACTTGGCTCCTCCTATATGGCTAGAAGAAAATTATCGAATGAAACGTTTTTGTTTTATGTTTTTTATATCCCTATTGAAAAGAGTGTTCCTATTTTAAATTATTCAACAATAATTTCTCTCCGATTTCATGATTATAATTCATGTACTGGCGATCAGAGTCGTTTTCCCTCGCTGTCGTATTATTTTTGTTACTAGATAAATTCTTATATATTTATAACTTTTAACATTCATGTGTTGATTACCGGGTATTTTTTCGTATCCTGTTTACAACAAGTATGTGTGTAAAAAGGTAAATAAAATATAAACAGGTTAGTCAGCATTTGTAAAACGTCAGCTAAATCGCATGCATACAGTGAAGAGCGGACACTTGTTCAACAGAATGATAAATATCGCCATTATATAAATAAAAGTTATTGACTTGTGTATATCCAGTTGTGTACATATCGTATGAAATATGTTACATGAACATGACTGTATAGTTTAACGGGAAAACTAAAACTAATAGTCATATTTTTACTATACACGCGATCTTAGTTCAGATAAGAGAGGCGATAACGGGTTAGATGTAGGTATGATCTATGTATACAAACAAGTGCAGAAAATTATAGAATTAATATTTAAATGAATAAAAATTCGTGTCAAAAAACTATATAACAGTTGATTTCAAGATTTCTTATCTATCCATTAATTTTACATCGTCTATTCAGTAAGGCAATCGGCGATCGGCAATAGTACTACAGTAGTACGCAATAAAGAATGATCATACGAATTATGAATAATAAAAACTAGCCGAGAATCAAGACAACGATAAAGGAAACTAAACTAAAAAAATATCGGAATAAAGTCAGGGCAATTTGTTATAGCAATTTTAAATTGATTAGAAGTATTTAATGACTTCAACTCAAGTACATGTATAGAAATAAAAACTCAAGATGCTTTGTAAAATTATCGACAGCTCGCTGAATTAACAAAAATATATCGGATTGAAGTCAAACAGTTCTTTTAATCTATATCTGAATGATTAAATTAATCTAAATTAAATACTAATAATAACAGACTGATCAAAATTAAAATTACCCCCGCTTCCCAGATGTCACTGAGTTCACGGTTCACGCAACGTATCAAAAACGGAGAAACGGATGACGTTCTGATTTAAATAGATCGATTGAAATTCTTTTGTAATATATCATATAAAAAAAGAAAATTCTTGTCATAATTACCACCTTGCTGAAGTAGATCGGGCAAAAACTAAACAAAATTATATGGAGAAAAATCAAAGCGTTCAGGGCACGCCTACCTCATTAATAAAGCCCGGAAACCGTTCACAAAGCGTGCAGCTATTTTTAGCAAAGCGTACCATGCAAGAAGCGAACCGTCCTGTTCACAAAGCGTACCGTACCGTTCACAAAGCGAACCGTACCGTTCACAAAACGAACCGTACCGTTCACAAAGCGAACCGTACCGTTCATAAAGCGTAACGAACCGAACCGTGCAACTGGTGTAGTAGCACGTTTCAGGGTCTGTACTAAATGTTTAGTTTTATATCTTGCGTAGGATTTTCTTATTCTGGTAAAAAAAAAATAGTATCTCATGAAGGTACAATGTCAAAGATTACATGTATGCAAAAATAAGTGTAAAATTCGAATACTTGACAATATTAATTTTTGTTATTCCACCGAGGGACCATAAGGCACAATATCTTTTGAACGCCCATTGTTGCTCAGCTGAGCGATGTGGCCCCATGGGCCTCTTGTTTTTTGGGGTTATGCAAAGTTGTCTCTGATTTTTTTTTATATCCTTGCTTTATTATACCATGTTCTTTATATCTAGCTGAATACAATTCGCAATAAAAAAAAAAAGAAAGAGAATGAGAAAGAGGGAGAGAGAGAGAGATTTATATATAGATATAGGTTTTTAGGGGCCAGTGTCTTCAACCTTTGACGCAAAAGAAAAAGACATATACGTTTAGCATTGTAAACGACAAAATGTTAGTATTGATGATTCTCAATAATTCTCTTTATAAAAAAAAGTATTTTATTTCTCTCCCCATTAAAAGGGCATGGTCACGATTTTAGTCAAATTTTATTTTTATGTTTTTATTATTTACAATGCTTTAGAAATGCATTTCTAGTGATCAAATTAAATGTGAGAGTCATGTGTAGAGTTCTAAGCAAGATACAGGGCTCACAAATCTTTGTCATGTAAACAAGGCTCGTGCCCTGTTTTTGTTTACATAGGCTCCATATACCAGTAAACAATCTTTTTCCAGCTGATTTGTCTATTTTTTTTTTTATTTAAAGCATAGATATACAGTTTCTAACGTTTAACACATTCGTTTTAGGTTTGAAAATGAAATTTTTACTTCAACGTTCAAAATGTTAACAAACGCTTTGTTTACAAAGCGAATAATTTCAAGCTCTGTAACTCCCTTCTAACTCAACAAATGAGACTCACATTTTGATTGCCTATTAAAAATGCCTTTCTGAAGCATTGTAAATTTTAAATCGGAAAAATGGTTTTTTGATCAAAATCGTGACCATGCCCCTTTAAGGATCTACAGGACTGACCCCTAAAATTTTCAATCACATGTGATGTAAAAATGATCAACATTTTTAGTTAAGAACAAAAAAAGATAATTTTGATTAGACCGCTTCTATAACATGCAGAAAAACAGATTTTGCTTCTAAAAATAGTCTATTACATGTACAAATAAATAAAAATCGTGTATTGTATCAATAGCTGTCTGGAAAAATCATTGCCATGCCCATTAGTTACGTAATTAGGTATATTTTGGGCAATAAAGTTTTAAACCCTGAATGTGCCGCATGGATTAAGTCCCACTTAGCCAATATTCTGAAATTCTCCATTCCCATCTGGCCAACATTTTAAATTTTAGACCTCGGTGATCAAGGGCTCGTTTCGTGAACGTTACTTAAGTCTAAAACTGCTAAGTAAGACTGAGGTACATTCTTAAACTTAAGTCCGTAAGTATAACAGTGCTTAGCTAGGACGATTAGCACAAAATTTCGGCGGCTGGTAGAGATAAATTAAGTTTATCCTAAGGGTTGTTGACCCACATTTATTAGTTTTATCTATACTACTTTATTAAAATAATTGACTCGAATTTTTTAGCTTTAATACCGATAAATTGGAAGAGTTCTGTCTTTTGTTGTATATATTTTAAACATCATTGGTACTTGAAGAGTACCAGTTTGTTTTTATTTTATCTCAATCAAGATTCGCTAATTAATAATTAACGAAAATTCCTCAAAGAATTCCGGAAATCATCTGATTTTTTTGGATTTTACAATCTTGCGCATGCGCATTACTTTTGCACTAAATCAAGGGAGGCTCTTTGTTTGATGTTTCCACAATATATCTCATTTGCATTGATAACTCAGAAACGATAAAACAAAGGCGTGTAAATTTTCATTGAATTTTTTTTTCTGTTCATCAAAGAAAAGACGGGAGACAACTCTAACACAGCACATTTACTATAAAAATCCTGTGAGTTTCGAATGTCAACATGGTGTTTAAAAAACGTTGTTGAAAAAATGTTGAATTCTGCAATTAAAGAATTAGACTTTTCGAAGAAAATTATTTACAGCTTCAGAAATGGTTTGTTATGAACAATTTGTTATTTTCAATGCAACTTTATTGATTTTCTCCAAAATCGTTTTGGAGCGATTCTGCAATTTTCTGCTACATTACGGGTATATGGTAGGCATTTTAACTGTGGTGAAGGCCTTTCCCGAGACACAGTTAGACTATTCCAACTGAGCAGAATGTAATGAAATCATAAGCATTATTGTAGGCTTAAAGCATGGTACATGTAATGCAAATGTCAAAAATATACGGTGTGTCAATGTATCTATTTCTTAAATGTCCGATATTATATGCAATGTCAACCCGTGCACGCACGGGTCAAAGTGTAGTTGTTAATTAATGCAATTCAGCCTTTGAATACAGTGTATTAATCAAATGATGTACACAAAATTAATGTCTTAATGTTGCACAATATCAAAGTTTGGTTTAATTGATTAAAATATTGTCAGTAGTCGTTATGAGCTGTGACATTTTTCATAAAGTAAACAAGTGGGCTGCAGAAGACATGTAGGTACCACGTAGTGGCTAATTTACAGGAATAACTAGACAGAAAAAAACCCTTCAGTGATTTTAAAGGCGACAATTGCCTCATTTTAAGATATCTACGTAATGAAAAAAATATATTCAGAGTATTTCAGAGTATATGAATTGCATTGTCGAGGTAAGATCTAGAACAAAAGATAAAGTTCAATATTATGCCACAGACAGTCGTTGAGAATAACTAAACTAGTGAATACTCGTCAAAATAAAGAAGTAACAACGGTGGACTGAATACAATGCCTTAGATTATTTAGAGCTTTGTTAGGTGGATATATTTACTCATGCCACCTTGAATTTAGTGTCTGTACATTTACTTCTACCCATTCATAATCAAAGATATCAAGCAGTGGTTTCTATAAAGAAACAAGATATTAACCAAAAAAAATGATTTTTACCGATACATTCAAAGTCGATAAAAGAAATGAATATTTAATTCATTTTTACTTTTTAACATAAGCATGACTTAGCTAATACATTTCTAAGTTTGCTTTATGGACAAAGACAAACTTCAGTAGGACTAATGCATGTCCTAAGATTACGCTTAAGTCCTACTTCAGTCAAAATCTTAGCATGCTTTATGCTAAGAACATCAGGCTATAGTCTGTTTTCACATGTTTAACGTGTTTGTTACAGTTACCAGAGAATGGCTTTAAACAAAAGTTTCATTTGATGAAAACAAGGTACCAAGATTTAATTAAATCATGACCATTTATTTCAAAAATCACGCTTGTGAATTTTGCTTAGATGAAAAAGTCAAAGTACTGAAGTACTGACGGGAGTTGATTTTATCGATTATCATTTATTCAAAATCAACGATATATGATTTTGCATGGCAAGTAGTATCAGTTATCGAAATATTTCTGAGAATAGATCCAGGCAAGATTGAACTCTTGTTTAACCAAACGCCCGGCTGTCTCCGTTAATCTTCGACAAGCAAGAGAGACTCTGTTGTGTCGGATATTAACGGAATCAGCCAAGCGTCTGGTTGAACGAGACTACATTGAACTCTAGCGTAGAATACATACGAGTTTAGAAAATATCTAAACTGTTTGTGTACTTTTAAATCTTATTATTTTTATGGTATTAATAACTAAGTTTTCTTGAAAAACAATGCTTCAGAATACATAGCATCGAAATTATCGATTATTTTCAAGAACTTAGTGTAGTCAGCGGTATTGGTTTGTGCGTAAGTCCAAACACTGTTTCACTCTCGCTTTGCCCGAGTAAGTGCATAGGAGATTTGATTAAAATCAACTCCCAAAAATAAAATAATGTTTAGTCTTAAAGGGGCATGGTCACGATTTTGGTCATATTCTATTTTTATGTTTTTAGCCGGGCTCTGCTGAAAGCGGAGTCCTGGCTGTAGGCAGGCAAATCGCCAATGTTACTATAAATAGCACAACTTCAAAAGTAAACAAAAAACCAAACAGCGTCAATGTAAAAGCTTCCGCTATACTAAATAGTTACAAAAAGAGTCACGTTTTGTCAAAAGTGTTGGCATTTTGTTTTTTTGTGTTTTTAATTTCGAGAGAATTGTCGATTTTTTTATGTGTCTTATTATTAACGTGTTTTAAAAACAAGACTATGTATTTTGGACACAAATTTGGGTGCAAGTCGTTGAGTTTTAAGCACGATACAGGGCCAACAATTCTTCGTCATGTAAACAAGGCTCGTGCCCTGTATTTGTTTACATAGGTTCAATATACCGGTAAAAAATCTTTTTAAAGCTGGTTTGCCTATTTTATAATTCATTTTAAGCATAAAAAACAGGTCCTAACGATTAACTTTTTATACCCCCCCCCAAACAAAGTTTGGGGGGGGGGGTATATAGGAATCACCTTGTCCGTCCGTCTGTCTGTTTGTCCGTCTGTCTGTGCAATCGTGTCCGGTCCATATCTTTCTTATGGAGAAACATTGGAAGTTCTTACTTCACTCAAAGATTGCTTATGACCTAAGGGTGTGTCATGACCTTGACCCAAGGTCATTTGGGCAAGGTCAAGGTCACTGGCAGAAAAAGGGCATAATCCGTGTCTGGTCCATATCTTTCTCATTGGAGGTTCGTACTTCATACAAAGATATCTTATGAACCAAGGATATGTCATGACCATGACCTAAGGTCATTCAGGCAAGGTCAAGGTCACTGGCAGAAAAAATGCAAAATTCGTGTCCGGTCCATATCCTTCTTATAGAGAAACATTGACATTGGAAGTTCTTACTTCACATAAATATTGCTTATGACGTAAGGGTGTGTAATGACCTTGACCCAAGGTCATTCGTGCAAGGTCAAGGTCACTGGCAGGAAAAATGCAAAATTCGTGTCCGGTCCATATCTTTCTTATGGAGAAATATTGGAAGTTCTTACTTCACACAAAGATTGCTTATGACCTAAGGGTGTGTCATGACCTTGACCTAAGGTCATTTGGGCAAGGTCAAGGTCACTGGCAGAAAAAAGGCAAAATTCGTGTCCGGTCCATATCTTCCTTATGGAGAAGCATTGAATGGTCTACTTCACACAAATATTGCTTATGACGTAAGGGTGTGTTGGGACCTTGACCCAAGGTCAATTGCGGAGGTTCAAGGTCATTGTTTGGAAAATGCTAAATTTTGTCTGTGTCATTTCTTGTATTAATGGAAATATAAGAAGCTAAAATTTGACGCTAAGCTTGCTCTTCTCAGGCCACATAAAATTATTGTTAGATTTTCACCCCCGTCTCTCTGAAAATGGCCTGCCCCAAGGAAAATTTTATTTGGAAAAAAAAAAGTGTGGAAAATTTTTTTTGGAAAAAATCGGGCTCAGTATACCAATAATTCAAAATGTTTAAATATTAAATGGCTGCTTGACATGTGGATTTTGTTTGATTCGAGTTTGATTTGAGTCCTGGTTGTTAAAGGAAGGATGCAAATGTCCTCATGCATTAACAGTTAACTTAAAATAAAATGGAATTAAAGGATATAAATTGGTTTGTTTACTCCTATAAGCATTAACAGATTCATCCAATATTTTCTATAATAGCAAAAATACACGCGTTATGATTTTTTTCTTAGCGGGGGGTATCAATTGTGAGCTTGCTCACAGTACCTCTAGTTTATTTTAGGTCTAAAACTTTTGTTTTACATAGCAAAGAATTTCAAGCTCTGTTACTCGCTTACAACTGTATAACTCATCAAATGACACTCAAATTTTGGTTGCATATTAAAAATGCCTTACTAAAGCATTGTAAACATTAAAATCGGAAAAATAATTTTTGACCAAAATCGTGACCATTCCCCTTTAAGGCAATTCGCTCAAAACTTGGGGGGGGGGGGCAAAAAAATTTTAGTATCATGATTCAGAAAAGATATACGAGTTGGGAGATACTTTAAATAGAAATTGAAACATAAATCTCTTTTAATTACGGCATTTCAATCTGTACATGCTTCTTTTTATTGATTTAAAATTGATTTTTAATTTTGCCAATTATCGGAAAACTCAATGTAAATTATATATAACACCTTAAACAGAGACAGATCAGTAATTTTCTTCAATGTTATTCCATATACAAGCACATTACGCGTGCTCCTTGACGTAATCGGGAAAACGAAAAAAAAAATCCGTAGACAATTCTGAACCTAGCGGAAGATTGTACTGCAGACAAGGTCGTTGTATCGGCCTTAGAACTAACAAAATGATGATTTTGCTCCACTCTACATAAATCCTTGACCGAAAAGATAGTGTTTGACGGGGTTTGAAATGTCGCACGCTGGTTGATGTCACACAAGTGTGCATGACCCCCCAAAAAATGTCGTTTTAATAATTATGTTAAATGTGCATTGATCAGTGAAGAACAAATGACAAATAAATTTGAGACGGGCTAGTAAGTATTTGACTTACTGTTATCGGTTTGTAGTCCAAGTAAATACATTTTTCTACAAATCTGATTTTGTTTAAGGGAGCGTCCATATTGCTATATTGTTTCTGATTATAACGCATTCCCTGATAGGTCAGAACAAGAGGTTTCAAAAGTTCAAAAATGAGTGCTCTCACTATAGTCTGTCCCAAGTTATTGCTTCCATCGCTTTTTGATGATTTTTAATAAAATTACACATAACTGTGAAAGAAATACAGTTGAAATCGTTAAAAGGGAATATATCCAAGATATATTCATTGAACAATTATTCCTTTCCACTCAGAAAAATTTACAGGAACGATAACAGATTCCTTACGGAGATTTATAATGGGGAATGTTTACATCTTTTCTCCATTCGGAATACACTCGGAATACATCGCGCAATTTTTTAACATTATCATCTGGGCTTATTAATGGCCGTTGCAATGCAAAATCTCCGTAGACTTTCAATGTCGGGATGTGTATTAAAGCCTGAAGCGGTAGAGGGGGCGTTTCAAAACAGTTGATGAACGTAGTTTGAGTACAATGGTATTTACTATTATTGAAATATCAAGCAAAAAGTGATGGAAGCAAACACTCGGGACAGAGTATAGATGGCGTAATCGTTAACCTGCATATGTGTCGTATTTCGACCAAGAGTTTATGTAGAGCGGAACGGATCAGAAACCCTTGGGGTTTGAAGATGACATTACCATTTCTTTCTCAAAACGTGTTCTATCTTTTTGTAATTCTAACTGAGAGAAAAAATCAAAGCTGTTGTTCTCATAGCAGCTGGTTCATTTTAAATTCATGATCTATAAAATTTAGAAATCTTTGATTGTTAACCTTTTTAGGTCACCTGAGTCACTCAGGTGACCTATTGCAATTGGTCTTCGTCCGTCGTCGTGCGTTGTGCGTCGTGCGTTAACAATTTTACATTTTTAACTTCTTCTTGGAAACTACCAGGCCAATCGTTACCATTTTTGGTGTGAAGCATCTCTATGGTAAGAAGAATCTAAATTGTGAAATGTATGGCTCTACCACCCCTGGGGTGCCACGGGCGGGGCCAAATATGCAAAAAAAGCCAAATTTTCAAAAATCTTCTTCTCTACTTCCACACATGTGAGGAAAAAACTGAATGCATAGTTATGATGTCCATGAGGCCCTCTACCAAAATTGTGAAATTTATGGCCCCTGGGTCAGGGGTTCTGGCTCTAGGGTGGGGCCAATATGGCCATATAGTAAAAATGTATTAAAATCTTAGAAAATCTTCTTCTCTACTCCCATATATATTTGTTATAAACTAAATGCATGGTTATGATGTCCATGAAGCCCTCTACCTTAATTGTGAAATTCATGACCCCTGGGTCAGGGGTTCAGGCTCTAGGGTGGGGTCAATATGGCCAAATAGTAAAAATGTATTAAATCTTAGAAAATCTTCTTCTCTACTATCATATATATTTGTTAAAAACTAAATGCATGATAATGATGTCCATGAAGCCCTCAACCTAAATTGTGAAATTCATGACCCCTTTGTTAGGTGTTCATGCTCTAGGGTGGGGCCAATATGGCCATATAGTAAAAATGTATTAAATCTTAGAAAATCTTCTTCTCTACTCTCATATATATTTGTTAAATACTAAATGCATGATTATGATGTCCATGAAGCCCTCTACCTAAATTGTGAAACTCATGACCCCTGGGTCAGGGGTTCAGGCTCTAGGGTGGGGCCAATATGGCCAAATAGTAAAAATATATTAAATCTTAGAAAATCTTCTTCTCTACTCCCATATATATTTGTTAAAAACTAAATGCATGTTTATGATGTCCATGAAGCCCTTTACCTTAATTGTGAAATTCACGACCCCTGGGTCAGGGGTTCAGGCTCTAGGGTGGGGCCGATATCGCCAAATAGTAAAAATGTATTAAATCTTAGAAAATCTTCTTCTCTACTCCTATATATATTTGTTAAAAACTAAATGCATGATTATGATGTCCATGAGGCTCTCTACTAAAATTGTGAAATTCATGACCCCTTTGTTAGGTGTTCATGCTCTAGGGTGGGGCCAATATGGCCAAATAGTAAAAATGTATTAAATCTAAGAAAATCTTCTTCTCTACTCCCAGTACATATGTGGGCAAAAAACTGAATACATGGTTATGATATCCACAATCTCCTTTACCTAAATTGTGAAATTCATGGCCCCTGGGTCAGGGGTTCAGGACATGGGGGGGGGGCAATATGGCAATAAAGTGTAAATGCATATTATGTTTAAAAATCTTCTTCTCTATTCTCACACATCTGTATTAAAAAAAACGACTAATAATTATGTTTACCAGGAAGTCCTCTACTGAAATTTTAATTTTCATGTCCCCTGGGGTATGGGTTTTGACTCTAGGGCAGGGCCAAAATGGATGTATAGATGTTAATGCATATAACGTTAAAAAATTATCTTCTTTACCCCCACACATCTGAAAGGAAAACTAAATTCATTATTTTGTAGACCAGATCTTTTAGTTTTTCACCAAAATTATAGGTTTCACAGTTCTTTTTGAATTAAATGTGGTTGTCATTACAAATTTATAATTTTTCTACTCCAGTATGAAACCTAATTAATTAGATGCATATATGAGACTCCATGACAAGTTTGTGTATTGGATATATGCTACTCAGGTGACCGTTAAGGCCAATTGGCCTCTTGTTTGCAACACAAGCTCAAAAAAATCAACATTTTAAGGTAAAGCAAGTTAAATCCCTCACTCCCTTTGAATACTAATGTGTTTTATCTTTTATCCCTATGACATTATTTGTAACAATAGCAAATTAAACAAGAGGCCCATGGGCCACAACGCTCACCTGAGGAACAATAGTTATGATAAAATCAGCTCAATGGAGTCATAATACAAACTATCTGGACAATGTACAATAATACATGTAGATCCTGTATAAATAAAATCCGTTTTCCCCTGGATATTCTTATGTTTATAATCATTAGTCCCTTTCCTAACATGATGATTTTATAGTCATATCATATGTTGAGTATTGCAGTTCTCAAAAAGATCCCTAACAATAGATTATAAATGGGATATAAACGTACACAAACTCTGAACCTTCTTGTGAGGCCAAAAAATTGTCCTGGGGCCAAAGTCTTTACAATTATAAAGAATCATCTGGCTGATTAGTTTCTGAGAAGATTTTTAAAGATTTACCCTATATATTCCTTTGTTAAACTTTGACCCCCCCCCCCCATTGTGGCCCCACCCTACCCCTGGGGATCATTATTTTCACAACTCTGAATCTACACTACCTGAGGATGCTTTCACACAAGTTTCAGCTTTCCTGGCTGATTAGTTTCTGAGAAGAAGATTTTTAAAGATTTACCCTATATATTCCTTTGTTAAACTTTGACCCCCCCCCCCATTGTGGCCCCACCCTACCCCTGGGGATCATTATTTTCACAACTCTGAATCTACACTACCTGCGGATGCTTTCACACAAGTTTCAGCTTTCCTGGCTGATTAGTTTCTGAGAAGAAGATTTTTAAAATTTTACTCTGTTTATTCCTATGTAAAACATCGACCTCCCATCGTGGCCCAAACCTACGCCCCGGGGGTCATGATTTTCACAACTTTGAATCTACACTACCTGAGGATGCATCCACACAAGTGTCAGCTTTCCTGGCTGATTAGTTTCTGAGAAGAAGATTTTTAAAGATTTACCCTATATATTCCTATGTATAACTCTGATCCCCCATTGTGGCCCCACCCTACCCCCGGGGGTCATGATTTTCACAACTTTGAATCTACACTACCTGAGGATGCTTCCACACAAGGCTCAGCTTTCCTGGCCGATTAGTTTCTGAGAAGAAGATTTTTAAAGATTTACTGTATATATTCCTATGTTTAACTTCGATCCCCCATTGTGGCCCCACCCTACCCTCGGGGGTCATGATTTTCACAACTTTGAATTTACACTACCTGAGGATGCATCCACACAAATGTCAGCTTTCCTGGCTGATTAGTTTCTGAGAAGAAGATTTTTAAAGATTTACTGTATATATTCCTATGTAAAACTTTGATCCCCCATTGTGGCCCCACCCTACCCCCGGGGGTCATGATTTTCACAACTTTGAATCTACACTACCTGAGGATGCTTCCACACAAGGCTCAGCTTTCCTGGCCGATTAGTTTCTGAGAAGAAGATTTTTAAAGATTTACTGTATATATTCCTATATATTTCTATGTTAAACTTCGATCCCCCATTGTGGCCCCAACCTACCCCCGGGGGTCATGATTTTCACAACTTTGAATTTACACTACCTGAGGATGTTTCCACACAAGTTTTTAGCTTTCCTGGCCGATTAGTTTCTGAGAAGAAGATTTTAAAGATTTACTCTATACATTCATTTGTTAAACTTCGACCCCCCCCCCCCCCCCCCCATTGTGGCCCCACCCTCAGGTGAGCTAAAAAGGTTAAGTTTACAATTCAATAAGTTGTTTTCTGGAAGAACAGACTTTGAAAATTTTCGTAATAAATATTGACAATTTTTTTACTTTTTTAATCTTTAGCTTTTAAGATCTGTGTACAAACATAGAATTGTGAGTAAATATCTGTATCTTGCTTATAATTCGAAGCTTAACACTCAAATATGGTTAGTAAATAGAAATTGTAGGGTAACAATTAAACACAAGAAACATGCACTACATGTATAACAAATAAAGAACACAATTTATTTTTTCGAAATGAATCATATACATGTATATACCTACATATTTCCGTCAGCGATATCAAACTCTATTTAAACTGAATAAACTCGAGAAAATGCTGAGCATCTCAACAAAACCCTTTTGCATTAATCTACCATTACGCAAAAGATAATGCCGAATTACCGATAGAATGAATTGTATTTCAGTACCCCTACATCAGATTTTGCTTAATTTGCGCAGGTAAACTGTTGACTGTTTGATTTACCGTAGTCTCTGTTTTATTTGATACGTAAAAATCACGAAATACGGACGATTATTCCCAGGTTACAAAGCATACATTTATAGCGAGCACAGCTCGCCGGCGCGCAGCGCCGGCGAGCGAAGCGAGCTCTAAGAACCAGTGTGCGCGGGAAAAAGAACGAGCTAAACCTACAGTTCATCAAACAAAAATTTTGTCTACGTCCCATAATGCTCTCTAATGTTTTAACCCGTGGTGCTATGCCAAAAATGGCCGACTTTTAACTCGTAATTTACAGTGACTTAAAGTCTGAAGACACGTTTTGAGTACCGCATATGCTTTGGTGAGACTCAAAAGATTTGTTACATGCTTCCATGCATACCTCCGTATTGAGTCGAGAAACGTAAACAAAGACGAGCAAAGTCATGGATGACGTCACAGTGCACTCGCGCCATATTTCCCGCGATAAATTTAGAGGTGGATCAAACATCTGTAATGCGTGTACTAGCTATTTCAGTATAGACTGCGATACCTGCCTCATTGACGTATGATTTGTTTTTATTTTTTTTAATATAGAGATTTTATGTATATATATTAGCAAGAGCCATACTTTACTGTCATATCGATCCATTTTTAAGCTAATTGTGCATGCATGAGTAGGGAGGAAATAAACAATAGGACATTTTGAAATAAATAAAAAAGAATAAAATGAAAAAATAAACAGTTAAAAAATGTATGTAGATATTGCATATAGTCAGACCATTAAATTTAAAAGTGGGAAATTACATAACTAAAAAGGGGCACCTCTCTCTCTCTCTCTCTCTCTCTCTCTATCTCTCTCTCTCTCTCTCTGGGAAGGGGGTTGCGCTGTATGTATCATAACCATTAAAATTAGTACCTTTGGCATACTTATTTTGGAGCAATACTCTCTCAAAAATTCTTTGATCTTCGTTGATACCTAAATAAAACTGTAAGTTGACAATGATGCAAGGTATGTGTAATTCTTGCTGCGCTCGCCAGAACGGTAGCACCGTAAATCATATTAATGAAAACGAAACGAAAATCAGAACAAGCTAACACCAACGTCATGTGTGAAAACTGTCAACGCATTGAAATATTTAGCCTTAATTTACTTCACAAAATCGGCACCAATATAGTTTGCATGTTCCAAAAATTTCCCTTCATACGCGAACGGTTGCATAGCAAGTAAATTCATCATAGGCAGATCGACCCTTTTTCGTATAATGTCATGGCTGCTTTAAACAAAGAACCTCGTTTTAGAAGTATGGAATACGAGTCTTGGTAAAATGGGTATGCAAACCCGGGCCGTGGCAAAATAAAAGCCGGGGCAGATCGGCAATCGTCAATTCCAAATACGCATTATTTTGCAGCAATATTAACAGCGAATACACATATACTGGTCCATCAAATATCCCGAAATTTTAATGAGATTGGCAGATTAATACCTGCCAATCTTTTGTTTTGCTCAGACCAAGTCTTGCCTACCCATTTTACCGTAGGTAATTCTTACCGTATGCCGAGCCCGAAGCTATTAAACTGATTGAAACACGCATTTCCTTTATTATTATTTTCGTAATAACTCAGATTTGAATCAGAATTAGCACTTAATTTTTGCAATTTATATTTTCCTTCCCATAAGGATAATTTATGCTAAACTACGTTGAATTGAACTAATTAGTTCTTGAGAAGAAGATTTTTAAAAATGCACCCCCCTTTTTCTACAGTTTCAAGGTTTTCTCTGCTATGAATACAGATCGGACTATTATTTCTGCAATTTATATTCGCCCTCCCATAAGAATGCTTTGTGCCAAATTTGGTTGAAATTGGATAAGCGGTTTTAGAGAAGAAGTTCAAAATGTAAAAAGTTTACAGACGGACGGACGGACAGACGGACGGACAGACGGACGACGGACAAAATGTGATCAGAATAGCTCATTTGAGCTTTCAGCTCAGGTCAGCTAAAAATTCATTATCTAAAGTCTACTAATTGTTAGGATGTGCAAACATGGTTTATAAAAAACAAAAAAAAAAAAAAAACAAGTGTTGAACCCAAATTATGTCAAGGACAGGAAACAAATTTAAAATTTATCATATTTGTTCTACTTAAAAGATAGCGAGAACCCAACCATCTTGCAGGTAAATATTTTTTCAGTATGCTTAATTAAGGTGGCTCTATTCACCCACAGTTTATTCCAATTTTCAATAGAAGACCACAAAACATATACTTATCAAATATGAAAATGATGATAGGGATACTATAGGTATTTTTAAAGAATTTTATAATGTTTTTTCGTGTTTTTGTAAAATATTTTTTTAAAAGACAGCTATTAACAAATTGAGAAAAAATTGTTTGTCATATGATGGATGTTTCCTTCGGACACATGAAAAAAATATAACACTTCTTAACAGTCAAAAATGTTATTATTGTAATTTTGTTTAGTATTTCCCCAAAACATAATAATTTTTCATATTCTCATACTCTGTTGACAAATCATCTAAAAAAGTTGCTTGATGTTATAAGAAAATCTATTTTAATAAATGTGACATAAAAAAATTAAGTGAAAACCATTGCAAATAAACAAAAAAAATATTTCAAATTTTATTCGGTATGAAAGTTTGTCGGGTAAGATATTATCGTTCCTTAGTCCCTAGGCCAAACACCTTGGGGACTTTTCATTTCTGAGGTGAAGAAAATTTCCTAAATATAATGTTGGATTGATAAATACATACAGATTTCATTATAGACTTTGCCCTGTATAAGTGAGTATATTCGCTTTAATGCAAAACTAAGTCAAATAAATAATGGGGAACATTGACTAGGCTAATAGGATTTATGTATCCCAACATGAGAAAAATTCAAAGCAACTCTCTCATCCCAGTTTGGTGTCGATATTGATGTGCATTAAAGTATATGATAATTGAAATATTTTCACCGGTTTAGAATTTTCTTTTACGGCATTCAACAAAAAATACGTTTTAGAAATTTTTGGAAAGTTAAAAAAATTAATGTTCTCAACGGGAACCGAACTCACGACCTACAGGTTTGTAGTGAAACCGCTAACCTACTGCGCTACGGTGTAACACATCGATGTTGGTAAAGAGACTATTTAGAAGAAAAAAAAACTTGATTTTATTGTTTATTTCGATAAATACTACCACACAACGTGAAATTGTCACATACCACATTACTTGTAAGTAATGTAATGAATTTTCCATTAATCAGATTAAATCTATTCATTTAACAAATTTTTCAAAAGAGCGGTTCGCATACAATTCGCCTCAGTTTAAATCAGCTAGTACCAGAATTGCATGTTTCCAGATTTACTTTTTTGCGTACTGCGTCATCAAAAAATGGTGTATAGAGCCACCTTAAAAAAGTCACGTGTAAAATAACCACCATTAATTGTATTTTTAAAAAAAAAATGTAGGAGGATAAAGGTAGTGTATACAACTGACAATCACAGGTTTTTCTAAGGCAATTACAATGTTTTGGATTTTAACCATGTTTGTAGTATTAATGATCCGGTATGCATATTTTCATAAAAAAATTACCGATATTTTCACAAGAAATCTAATTTTGATGAATAGTGAAACAAAATACGCTTTCATTTTAAATAAACACGATATTCCTTTTTTCAAAATGTTTTTTTCTTTAAAGCACTGATCCACTAAATATATGATAGTTGTCAATTGATATGTCGTTTCATTGCACAAATGTGGATCAAAACTCAGTAATGTTTGCTTCATTAAAAAGTACAATCGCTTAATGAGGTTACAATAGGGAAAGTCATTTTGTCATTTTAATTCCAAAAGTGGCACATATCAAATTGGCCTAGCGTTTAGTACTCTAAATCCTATGATCCATCATATGTAACGCTTTCATAAAAGTGTATCTAGTTTAAGTATTATAAAATCACCGGTAGATTAAATACTAAAATGTAGAGTAGATGACAATCACACAAGAAAACTGAACAGATTACCTGTGTGAGCATACTTATATGATATAGAAATGTTTGTGCAGGCGAGTGCAAAAGTAAACTTTAAAATCAAAATTTTAAAACTAAATATTGCAATTGTTCTACTGTTAGTATTTGTTCGTTTAGCTTTATTACAACTGATTACTATTTCATTTTATATAGATAACGTTGACGTTAAAATCGTCAACATGGTTCTAAAAAGGATGACTTTGATCTTTTCATCAAAAACACTTAATTTTCTTTTGCAATTTTCTTCGGATTTTTATCCGGGCGCTTTTCTTATATATATACAGAAGAATGAATTAAGGATTCAGTGCTAACCGACTTCATAGGTTAAAGAATAAGAAACTCTCAGCACTATCTAGGATTCCAGTAGTTGATGATAACATTTCGGACATATCAGAAAATACTTCTATACATACAGTGGACCATGCTATTAGAGATGATATATCTACAGAAATTTCAGTAGAGGGAGACGGAAATTGTTTTTATAGATGCATTGCGTACAATCTTTATGATAATCAGGATCTCCATGCAAATGTAAGAAACACAATTGTTCAAGAATTGAGTTCCAATAGACTATTTTACAGCGAATTTGTGGATGGGGATTTTGACACTCATTTGAACAACGTCAAGTTATTAGATGGCAGTGTGGCTTCCTGGGCCACAGAGGCAGAAATAATCGCTACATCTTATCGTTTTGATAAAGACATTTTTGTTAAAACATATTTCAATGGACAATTGCAGTGGCAGAAATATCCGCTTGGTGAATGTAGTCATAAGAAAGATTTTATTTGTCTTAATTATTCGTCAAATCATTTTAATTTAATTAAGACCTCACATCGCCCATGTATTTGCAACTTATCACCCTCTCCTGAAGAAGAGAATTACCAACCATCAATACACGCTAATATTAACGAAATAACTACTCAGGCCAACGAGCAGGAAGTATGTTCACCAAAAACAGTAGCTGAAACATGTGAAATGGAAGTTATTAACTTATCATCAAAAAAACTTACTGCAAATCACATGAGTTTATTGAAAAAAGGATTAAAATTTGTACCAACTAGAAAAAATATTGATTTCACACAGTTACTAACAGATCTGCAAACTTGGGAACGTAGGATGCGGCTTCGGGAGTATTTCATTGACAAAGAAAATGGCATTTCTTCACAAGATGTAGGTACTGTTAATCATAAAAACTCTAAAAGTAATTGGACACCAGAAGAGGGAAGAGACAAGTGGTTGGATGAATACATCAGACAAGTGAAAGAAGACGTTATCCGGGGGTTAAATAGAAAATTTTCAAGTAACATAACTGTTTCAGAAGACAAAGCAATGAGGGAATTATTACATGATCAAAGCATTATTATTAGAGCAGCAGACAAGGGATCTGGGATAGTAGTGATGGACACCAATAAGTACGTCGATCAGTTGGAGAACGAAATGATTAACAGTGCGTCATATGATCAAGTTAAAGTAGATAAAAGCAAACAAATCACCAACAAAATTAAGAAACTAATTAACAATATGTATAAAAGAGGATCCATCACGTCTGAATTACGACATTATCTTTTACCTACAGAAATATCTTCAGGAAAACTACAGGCAAATCCAAAAATTCATAAGGAAAACCATCCATTGAGAACAATAGTAAATGGCCGCCAACATCCAACAGAGAAGCTTGCAGAATATGTAGAATCGCAATTGGAGGAGGCAAACCAATCGTTAAAAAGTTATGTACAAGACACTACTGATTTTTTAAGAAAACTTTCTACCGTAAATCAACCATTATCCAATTCCTCAATATTATTTTGTATGGACGTGAAAGCGCTGTATCCCAGTATACCCAGACAAGAAGCGCGGGAAGTAATAGCAAAAGTTTTAAATCAACGACAGAAAAAAGAAGTTGACACAAATACCATTTTACAGATGATGGATGCTGTCCTGGAAAATAACAATTTTAGTTTTAACAACAAACAATATATTCAAACAGAAGGAACTGCTATTGGATCCAAACTTGGCAGAAACTATGCGTGTGTATATATGGGGGATTGGGAACGTATTCTTTTGGAACAGTGTAACGTACAACCTCTTTTTTATGTTAGATATATCGATGATATATTTGGAATCTGGTCAGGGACAGAAGCCGATCTCCTACATTTCCATGAAATGGCAAATGGTATACATCCAAATATTCAACTTGATCTACGCTTTTCTAAATCTAGCATAGAGTTCCTAGATGTAAATGTTTCTATTGAAAAAGGATATCTTTCTACCGACCTGTACAGTAAACCCACTGACAAACACATGTACCTAAATAAAAAATCCAGCCATCCTGAATCTACAAAAAAATCTATACCATTTGGACTGGGTATCCGTGCGCGCCGAATCTGCTCAACAGATGAGGGATATTTCAAACAACGGGAGAAAATTAAAACAAATCTACGCAAATGTGGATATTCCAACAAGGATGTCGAGGATCAGCTGGCGAAGGTGGATAAACTCAACCGCTCGGATTTATTGAACTACAGAAAAAATAACAAAAAGTGTAACCGTGTTCCGTTTGTGTTAAACTATTCCAGAGGACTACCAAATATTCATCAAATACTAAAGAAACGTCAACAAATTCTCGAAAATTCCGACCGCCTAAAACTTGCGTTTCATAACACACCTATAGTGGCATTCAGGAGAGACAAAAACTTGAAAGACATATTGGTCCATAAGAAGCATAATAACCTATTTTTTAAAAAACAACACTTATCCGAGCCGTGTGGTGCAAAAAAATGTGTTATGTGTAAATATATTATTTGTTCTGGCCAATTTCAAGATTCGAAGGGCAAAACGTATCAAGTTAAAAATCATATCGATTGCAAGTCAAGTAATGTTGTTTATGGGGTGTTTTGTAAAAAGTGTAACAAAATTGTATATGTTGGGGAAACGGGGGTGACTTTATATCAAAGACATGTTTTAAATTTGTCACTGATCAGGAGAGAAACTAACGACCCTGTAGCAATGCATTTTTATACCGACGAACACACAGTTGAGGATTATTCTGTAATAGGTATCGAAAAATTGTACAAAGATGAAACTTACAGAAAATTCAGAGAAAATTTGTGGAAGAAAAAATTAAATACTTATATACCTTTTGGTATAAACAAAAGGGAACATTATTGTCTTTAGACTACATTATTACTAGTTTGTATAGACTTTTCCTTTATTTTATGTCCCGTTATCTATACATTTTTCATATATTACTTGTTTATGTACTAATTACGGCTATCACTGTGCTTTCTATAGACTCTCACTTTTATTTCATATGTTTTTGGCGCAATATTGTTGTATGACGTCACTTGCCAGACTGTATTCATATTGTGACGTCATAGTATATGTTCTACGTTGTGTTGCTATAGACAATAAACACCGACTGATGAAGACCGGTAACACGGTCGAAATATTTTGAAACAGTGTTTTAAAAGTTTTTTATTATATATATATATATATATATATGTCAGCGGTCATTGCATGGCAAACAAATAAAGTGTCTTTAACTGAATATCCGTTTACGGAAGGTTTAAAGTATTCATAGGAATGGAACTAAATTTTATTATGTTCTGAAGAATGTATATTCGTACTTTTTTAATTTTCAGGACTTTTAAAAAAATTTCGACTTTTTTTTCACTCTCGTAGCTTAAGACGAAACATATAAAAATCGGTAAAAGAAAAAAAAGTCACCACTGATGTTTTAGCTTATCTGTGTAAGATAAATTTTATTCTTAAAATTCGTCGTTTTTCTTTTGAGAAAAAAATGTTTCGTTTTTTTGAAAGCATCTTTCTTGTGAAGACCGGAAGTACGAGAACAGGATGTCAAAAATCTTACATAAGCGTGTCATTAAGACTTGTTATAAGTTCGAGTATTAACATTTCATCACTTAACGCTTTCATATAACAATCAATGACAAAAATGTCTAAATTCATAATAATTAAACAGAACAAAAGCAATCAAGACAGTAATAAATATGTAGTAGAAACCTTTTATTAATTTTTACCGTTTTTACAAAGTCGCTTATAACTGTTGAAAATAAAAAAAAGAATACATGGGTCTGTTCTATCAATTATCTAGAAGCCCCCATTTTCAATTTTTAGCTCACCGAGACGAAGTCAGGGGGAGCTTATGCTATACCCTCGGCGTCGGCGTCGGCGTCCGGACCTGGTGAAAGTTTTTGTTGAAGGTCCTGTATCTAAGCTATTACTTGTCCTATCTTCACCAGACTTGCATGGATGATGCATCTGGACCTACTTATGGACTTGAAAGACTTGGATGCTGAATCTGAGTCCTAAATTTCAGATGCTGGAGGAGGTTAAGGTTGTTGGACCAGGTTAAAGTTTTTGTTGCAGGTGCCCTTTGATAGCAATATCTAAGTTACTGCAGGTCCGTACTTCACCAAACTTGCATGGATGGTGTGTCGTCTGATACTGATGCACCAGACAGGCTTGAGTGCTGAATCTGAGCTATAGGTTTTGGATGCTGGAGGAGGTAAAGGTTTTTGGAGCTGGTTAAAGTTTTTGTTGCAGGTGCCCTTTGATAGCATTATCTAAGTTACTGCAGGTCCGTACTTCACCAAACTTGCATGGATGGTGTGTCTTATGATACTGATGCACCAGACAGGCTTGAGTGCTGAATCTGAGCTATAGGTTTTAAATGCTGGAGGAGGTTAAGGCTTTTAGAGCTGGTTAAAGTTTTTGTTGCAGGTGCCCTTTGATAGCATTATCTAAGTTACTGCTGGTCCGTACTTCACCAAACTTGCATGGATGGTTTGTCTTATGATACTGATTCACCAGGCAGGCTTGGGTGCTGAATATGAGCTATAGGTTTCGGATGCTGGAGGAGGTGAAGGTTTTTAGAGCTGGTTAAAGTTTTTGTTGCAGGTGCCCTCTGAGATTATATCTTAGTTACTACTTGTCCTAACTTCACCAGACTTCCATGGATGGTGCGTCTTATGGTACTGATGCACCAGATAGGCTTAAATGCTGAATTTGAGCCATAGGTTTCAGGTGCTGAAGGAGGTTAAGGTTTTTAGAGCTGGTTAAAGTTTTTAAAACAGGTGCCCTCTGATGATTATATCTTAGTTATTACATGTCCTAACTTCAGCAGACTTCCATGGATGGTGCGTCTTTTGATACTGATGCACCTGACAGGTTTGAATGCTGAGTCTGAGCCATAGGTTTCAGATGCTGGATATGGTTAATTTTTTTGGAACAGGTCACATGTTTAAAAGATAATAGTACTTTTTCAAACTTGCATAGTTGATTAAACGGTAGTATGAATGGATCACAGAGGAAGCTTCAGATGCAGAGCTTGATCTCCATTATCAAGGATGCGAAAAAATATATCTTAGTAATTACAGGACCTAACTACACCAAACTTGAATGGATGGTGTGTCTTATGATACAGATGCACCTGACAGGCATGGATGTTGAACCTGAGCCATAGGTTGCGGATGCTGGAGCAGGTTAAGGTTTTAATTGCTAGTGCCCTTTGATGATGATATCTTAGTTATTACTAGTCTGAACTTCTCCAAACTTGCATGGAGATGCGTCTTATGTATACTGATGCACCTGACAGGCTTGAATGCTGAATCTGAGCCATATGTTTCGGATGCTAGATGAGGTTTAGTTTTTTTGGAACAGGTCACATGTTTTATAGATGATAGCTTGCATAGTTGATTTAACTATAATATTAATGAAACGCAGAGGTTGCTTCAGATGCAGAGCCTGATCTCCATTATCAAGGACGCTAACGAAATCTCCTACCTCACTCAAACCTGCTCGATAGATAGATGTGTTTGTTGATAAATGATATAACATGATTCCTATGATATAGTATTGTATGGTATGAAACAATATTGCTAAATATGATACAATATAATATCATATATATATATGTAATATTATAAAAAGTTATATGATACGATATGATATTGTAGTTTTTTTTTATATTTTATGTTATAATATTGTATCATGATATCGTTATGTATAGTATTGTATATTATGATACAATATTGTATAATATTATATTGTATTATTAATTATTATTTAATCACATGATACTATTACATAAGATATTGCAAAATATAATATTGTTTCCTATGACACTTTATTGTATAGTCTATAATATTGTATCATACGATTTTGTATAATATGATATTAGTTTCTGTAATGTAGAATTATATCACATGAAATTGTATAATATGATTCTGTTATATTATATAATATTGTATCATACGATATTTGTAATATGATGTTGGTTTATAATATGATATATTATCACATCACATGAAATTGTATTGTATGATATTGTAAAATATATTATTGTATCATATGATACAAAATGTATAATATTATATTGTATTATATGATATTTTAATTTATCACATGATAATATTGTATCATTTGATATGATACAATGTTGTTTCAAATAATATTGTATCATATGATACAATATCATATTATGTATCAAAAATGATACAGTATCATACAATATTATACGATATAATATCATATGTTTCAATGTTATGATGTATTATGTAATACGATATTGTAAAAAATACTATATTGTTTTATATATTATGATATTGTATTATTTGATCAAAGACAATAAGGTATAACAAAATACAATGTCATATCATACGTTACAATATCATATCTCATCATTGTTTATTATGGTATTTTAATGTATTATATGATATATGTTCTAAAAATGATATGATGCAATATTTAATTTTATATTATTGTATTGATTAACATATGAACATATTATTATCATACAATTTTTTAACAGATGATATACGATATTGTGTCAAAACAGAATCCATGAATATCCATAAAGTATGATTTTCATTTAATATGATAAAGGTGGGCTCATAAAGGTGAAGTCTCATAAGGGTGATGTCTCGTCTCGGTGAGCTTTGTAATCTGAGATTACCTATGTTTTTAAATTTTTATTTTGTCTGTGGAAACAAATTATTCGGCATTGTACTATCAAACAGACTTTTCTGGTTATATGTTGCCCTCATCGCTAATCCAAAACTATATATTATCATTTTTTATTTCTTTTAAGATATGAATCAGTGTCTGGACAATCCATGTCAGAACGGAGGTACTTTTACACAGAAGAACGGGTGTTTCACGTGTACGTGTACAGATGGATATGCAGGGGCACACTGTAATGAAGGTAAATATTTATATATATTTTCCCCTCTCTCTTAATAAAAAATAAATATACCTTTCTCTAGCTTCTTCATTTAAACATTAGATACCAAAGAAAGCAGTTTGAGAAAACAGATACTTTTTTGTTAACAAACATGTACCTAGTTCATAAACATAAATCTTACTACTTTGAATATCTAATATTAATTTTGACCGCTAGGATGACTTTTATTCGCGAATTATCTAAGATAGGTAGTTTGCGGTGACTAATTTTTGCGACCAAGCCTTATCCACACCTGTTTTTTCATTACAACTTTATTGTAAATACTGGTCCGCGGCGAAAAATATTCGCGAATATGAGGCTCTTGCGAACCTTGCAAAAATTTCTTGCACGCGAAAAAAAGTTGTTTTACAGTATCACTTTCCGTTCACCTACATAGGAAAAAACTACATTGTTAATTAATAAATGTTAAAAAACGTGTTTTATTTTGTTTAATTCACAATATATTGTATTTTGCTGCTAATCAGTTTTAAGTATTGTGGTTTTTTTCCCCCAAACTTAACTCTCAATATCTGCATTTTTATTATATTGTCGACAGTCGTTTCCAACCTTGCATTAAATAAACCTGCAAAACAGTCATCAACCTATACATGGGGTGGAGTGACCTACTCTTCCAATTTGGCAGTTGATGGCAACAACGGTACAGACTTTGTCGAAGACAAATGTTCATGCACAGCAACGGGCGAAAACAGTCCCTGGTGGAGGGTGGATCTGCAGGCTGTTTATTTCATCAAATCTGTCAGAATATTTAATAGAGGGATGGACCAATATGGAATAGGTAAGTGTCCAAAGTCACAACATTTTAATTGAAACATAAAAGTGGAGACAAAACTTTTTTTAATTTTGCTTTATTGAATTACAGCTTTAAATAAAAAGTAGAGGAGAAATGGTAAAAAAAAACCCACTATATCAGCTGCTTTGTTAGCTTACAAAAAATTGATTATAAATCATCTTTAAACGGGATAAATTGTGGCTGTGAAGTAAATCACACCTTAATAAATACGGGATTCATATGGATAATTAATATGTTACTAACATAAGTTTAAAATTTCACATAAACATCTATTATTTGACTTATTTTAGACACATCAGACCGGCTATGGAATGTTACCGTCACTGTAGGGCTGACAGAATCCGATGTCAACACTCCTTGTGGTTTCTTTGCTGGTCCTGGTACTCTGTCACAGCTGGTGGTCGACGTCGACTGTATGTTTGTACCAAAGGGAAGATTTGTCAAGATCGCCAAGACAACAGAATTTCTCACACTCTGTGAAGTCGAAGTGTTTGGATACTCTGCCTAATTAATATCATTGCTGATGTCTTTGCTAAATAATTATCTTTCCTACTAATTAGTTACGTATATGTTGAGGTGACTTTTTGAAAAGCTGAATGTTCAACTTTACACCGGAAACAAAAGTATCCATGATGGCTGTATTTAGAAAACTGCATGCACTTGATGTAAAAAATGTAGAGCGCTTTAATATGGAGTTTTTTTTATTCAACATTCAAAATTAGCTTTGAACAGTATGTATTCAGTTTTATTCTGTTAAATTCTCTTTTTGGGTTAATAAAAAAGAATTCTGCAGTAATGTTGTTTTCTTTTAAAGAGAATATAAAGATGACATGATTATTGACTACATTAAAGAGGAATTCATATAGGTATTTGCTTTTCCTGATCGTTACTTTTTATAATTAACACTTGTTTGCTCTGTTAAGTTCATTATAATGATGTGTTTACGCCTGTCGTCATGTGTCATGCGTTAACAATTGAATAGTTTTCACTTCGAGCTGATAAAAGAAGTCAGTCATGTTGGAGAGTTTGATTCATAAATATATCATAAACTTTCACAGTGACCTGCACAATATGAACGAGAATTTATATTATGTATTCCGTCTTTTATTGTTTTAATATTCAGCAAACCTAATTATAAAGGCATCCAAAGATTAAAACAACTAGATACGAACTCGTTACGAGTAACGAGTAGGTCTTCCGTTCAATTTAAAACGATAAGATTAAAATATAAATGAAATTTCAAAATTCCCCCTCAAACACTCCCTTTCAGATAATGTATACGATTGTCAATATCCTTTAAAATGCTGAAGTGGTTTTCGTTTTCACACATTGTAATTCTAAGATTTAAGAGTTTAGTCCCCTAAAATCCATAATTACGTTATCAATGTGTGTGGCAATGAGTTTTACAAACTCATATTGTTTCGATCAACAACTTTGTTTCTGTAATGCATTACAAAATATTGATTGTTTTATAGGTATGTGAAAAAGACTTGTGAAAAAGACTAAACGAGTGTCTTGGTCCCTAATGTAAGGGGCCAGTCCCTTTTTCTTCAGTTCATTCAAAAGGTCTCACAAATACTAACAATTTTTGATCTTACACGTATTTAAAATTGTTGTTCATTTTTTTTTAAACAGATGATTGAATATTTCAGGGGCCAGTCCCCTAGATCCTTATTGGGGACAGACATTGGTGTTTTTGATTGATGGAAACGATTAGAACTATCAATGCAAGCATTTTCTCTTCTACAAAGCTTAACAAAATATGTCTCCTTCTCAAGATATATTGCGTCAAAGTTAAAGTACTTTGGCCCCCAAAAATCCCTTCTTACGTAATACATAGGAGTGGCAATGATTTCTCCTGATAGATATTGTTACAATAAACAACTTTGCTTCCATAACGCAATTCAAAATCATTATCATTTTTAAGTTATCTGTAATAGAGTTTACGAGTGTCTTGGCCCCTAATTTAAGGGGCTGGGCCATTTTCATTGAATTCAATCGAAAGGTCTCACAAAATCTAACATTTTTTGTTCTTACACCTGTTTAAAATTAATGATCATTTTTGATATACAAATGATTTAATATTTTAGGGGTCAACCCTCGAAATTCTTAATGGGGACAGAATTGGTGTTTTGATTATTTGGAATCGATGAGAATTATCAATGCAAGCATAGTCTCTTCTACAAAGATTAACAAAATATGTCTCCTTCTCTAGATATATTGCGTCGAAGTTTAAGTACTTTGCCCCTACAAATTCCTAGTTACGTAAAAAATTGGCGTAACAATGATTTTTCATGATAGATATTGTTACGATCAGCAACTTTGTTTTGATAATGATTTACAAAATCGAAAATGTTTTTTTAAGTTATTTGTATTAGTGTTTTCAAGTGGCTTGACCCCTATATAAGGGGCCAGCCCCTTTTTCTGAAATTTGTTGGAAAGAACTTTTGATTATCTACTACTTTTGTTATATATGTATTATCAAAATGATAACTGATAAAAAGATACAGATCAAAATGTATGAGAATTTTGATTCAAAATTCGTACTTAATTTTCAAGCCTAGGCGATCTTTAAGAATTGGCATCACTGGCGCCAAAAAAAAAACTACTTTGTGCATAACTACAAACTATAGTTTAACTATCCTGATAATTGAATAATGATATCTATGATAGTCTTGAGTTTATCTGCACATAATGGGTCGTCTAAACTTACAAAATCGGCCGTAAATCGGAACCGGAAGTGACGATTTCAAAATTTCAAAAAACTTCTAGAATTATGACCACTGGCAATCATCTGTGAAAAAATTGTCGAAATCAGCCGAATAATTTCGAGATATCGCATGCACAAAGTTTGTGGGAAAAAAATAACAATAACTAGATACGACCTCGTTACGAGTAACGAGTAGGTCATCCGTCCGATTTTTTTTAATTATGGTCTTCCGTTTCCAACGGAAGACCTTATTGTTTTCGTACTGTTTATTATTATTTTTTTTTTCCAAATTTTGTGCACGCGATTTCTCGAAAACTACTCAACCGATCTGAACAATTTTTTCACAGATGATGGGAAATTATCTGAATTTTTTATGTTTTTGAATTTTTTGTCGTCGTCACTTCCGGTCCGGATTTACGGTCGATTTTGTAATTTTTTACGACCAATTTTGTGCAGAGTTGATCTCAGAAACTATAAGAGATATGACTTTGAAATTTTCAGGATAGGTAGAACATGGTTTGAAGTTGTGCACTATTTAGTTGTTTTGCACCAGTGGCGCTATTCCTTGGAGCTCGCTTAGGCACAAAAATGGGGTACAGATTTCGAATCAAAATTTCCATATGTTTTGATCAGTATCTTTTTATCAGTTGATATTTTGACAAGACATATAGAACAAAAGTAGTAGAGAATCAAAAGTTCTATCCAATAAAATCAAGAAAAAGGGGCTGGACCCTTTAATTAGGGACCAAGAGACTCGTAAATTCTATTACGAATAACTTGAAAACGATAAATATTTTGTTATGAATTATAAAAATCAAAGTTGTTGATCTCTACATTATCGGTTTGAAAGAGTCATCGTCAGGCCCATGTCTGACGTAATTAGGGTTTTTATTCTTTATCTTCAATTTTTTTTTTTTTTTGAGGGGGGTAATTTTGAAATTGTATCGATATATCATGGTATCATTTTATCTAAAAAAAAAAAAAATCGGACGGAAGACCTACTCGTTGCTCGTAACGAGGTCGTATCTAGTTAATTTAAATGATACCATGAAATATCGATACAATATCAAAATTAACACCCCCCCCCCCCCGATGGGCCTGACGATGACTTCTTCAAACAGATATTGTAGCGATCAACAACTTTGATCCTATAATGCATAACAAAATATTTATCGTTTTGAAGTTATTCGTGAAAATCTTTACCAGTTTCTTGGTCCCTAAATAAAAGAGGCCAGCCCGCTTTTTGTTTATTTGTTGGAACGAACTTTTGATTCTCTACTACTTTTGTTCTATATGTCTTTACAGAATATCAACCGATAAAAAGATACTGATCAAAATGTATGAAAATTTTGATTCAAAATCTGTACTCAATTTTCGTGCCTAAGCGAGATCCAAAAAATAGCGCCACTGGTGCAAAACAATTGTATAGTGCACAACTTCAAGCCATGGTCTACCTATCCTGAAAATTTCAAAGTCATACCTCTAATAGTTTCTGAGATCAGTTATGCACAAAATTGGTCGTAAAAATTTACAAAATCTACCGTAAATCCGGGGCAGAAGTGACGACGACAAAAAATTCAAACAATGTCCCATCATCTGTGAACAAATTGTCGTAGTTTCGATAAATCGCGTGCACAAAATTTGGGGGGAAAATAATAATAAACAGTACGAAAACAATAAGGTCTTCCCCTGGAAACGGAAGACCTTAACTAGATACGATCTCCTTACGAGTAACGAGTAGGCCTTCTGTTCAATTTCAAAACGAAACGATTAAAATATCAATGACATTTCAGAATTTACTCTCAACCATTTCTTTTCAGATAACGCCTACGATTGTCAATACCTCTTGAAATGCTTAAAGTTAAAGTCTACGGTTGTGGTATTTTTTTTTAAGAGTTAAATTGCAAGAAAAAACCATAAGTATGCATAAAAACATGAAAAACAATTCAAAATGTGTTCAATACACACTCTAAATACATATTTTGTCCGTAAACTTGCCGTTCAGACTATCCATCGATCTCATTATTTATGCATCGTGAGCATTTCCGATGATTGCCGAACGCTATTGTGGAGTCCCGGATTGCAACGCAATGGACGACGAGGTAATAGCACATGACAGTTGTAAAACATTTCTCATCAGTTTGTTATACTATTTTAAATGCATTTTCTATAATAAAGATACACCTTTTACTATAAAATTGATCTTGTGTAGTTTTTAGACAAATACACGGTAAAAAACGTAGGCTTTCCAAGATTTGAACAAAATATATCGGAAAGGGGTTCCCAAGGGGTTTTTCGTGAATTAGGGAAACAAACAAAAACTTTGACTTTACCATTATATGATTTTTCATTATATTTTAATTTTTTTTTGCCTTTCCATCTTGTTATTTCCTTAATGGTTTGCATAATTATAAGAATGTTCATTAAATTACCAATATAACGTTATGACTACATAATACCTGTATGTGTATATAACTTGCGTGTACTGTATAACGTTGAGTCTAATAATTTACTGCAAGACAATTAATTTATTATATTATGCGAGAATGACAAATGATTTGACTGCGTTAGAAAAGCACAACATTTTGATATTTTCATAAATCATAAAAATAGACACTGTACTTACTATGCATATGTCATGTTTTTCATGCCATTTTTTTTTTAACTTTGACTTCACATATACAAATGTACATGTATACGTATTTGTCATTTTCGATAGATATCTGGCTACTCTAGCAGTACGCGATCAAGATCGCCACTAGATGAGGCGTCCACTTCAAGTCCCGAGATTACGGGCAAGGGGAACAGCAGGGAAAGATCCAGAGGCAGGGGAAGATCTAGAGGCAGGGCAAGGGGGGGTAAATCCCGTGGAAGGAGTAGGGGTAGAGGTCCGTCAAGTTCGACTACCGGTAGGTATGACCTTATCCGACAGCGGAGGGACGAGAGGTTATCCCAGCTAAAGGTATATATTCCTACATGTATATAACACGTGTATATTTCAATGGGGTAATACATCAATGGCTTAAGTTTACATAGTAGATCACTTATTTCCACTTAAGTCGAGCAGATGTCGGCGGAGGGACTGAGGCAATTGGTGATTCAGGTCTGTGAGAAAGACCCATCACTAATTATTGACGTTGTTCACCAAACGTCACAGGAAGAGCGGGGTCGTGGTGGCTACCACCCACTGCCAGACAGCGACTATCCAGACTGGTGCGTTTGCGGTCGATGTCGCGCGATGCCAACAGAAGAGGAGAGAGTGCTGCAGACAAACTCCTGTGAACTGCGTCTTCCCACAACCGGTATTTTTTTAATATTATGAAGTTCATAAAAAACTATAATTAAGTATGTACCCTGATGCAATTCAAATCTACCAAATGTGCTATCTTTTCAGGATTTTGACTTCATAGTGCTTGATCCTTTGGTTTTATTGATGGTTCGTAGGTACAGGCAAGTATTAAAGTAGTCCGAGTATCGCACTACGTCATAATACGGATTTTACAATATTGGTTCGACTTTTACAAAGCGTTTTCGATACCCGGTATTGATTTTGCTCTACATCGCTGTTGTAAACAATGGCAATAATAAGCAATTAGAACGGTAATATATGTATTCTATGAGAGATAGATATGATTAATGTGGAGAAACTCGATTCTGTTAATGTAAAATGAAAAACGAAGTTTCTGATTAACCAGGATCTCAGGTATGCTTATATCTTCTTTGTTTTGACCCCCCCCCCGGAATTTTTCTTTTTCTTTTACTAAAACCGGTTTAAATTTAGAGACAGAAGCTATTTCGAGTTTAATCAATCGTCAATTAATTGATGTTTCAATGATATCTAACATTGTTGACAGATCTAGGCAGAAAACAGTAGCAAAATGCGATTTTTACGGATTTTTTCGTCAGGGTCTACTTGGTTTAAAGCTTATAGAGTGAAAAGTAATCCGTCAACATATAATTTATTTTACCAAATCTTTTTTCTAAGATATCAATCTATAGAATAAACACCATGAATTTAAGTTTGAGTCCATAAAATAGTTAAAAAATTACAAAACGCGATACTAGCATTGCATTTTTTGTGTTCCATTTTGATACATCAGGTCCATAAAGCGTACTCACTTACAAAAATTTGCGCAAAATTATTGATGAGATATGGCCTAAATAAATTTTTATACTCTATTTTGTATGTTCAGTTCTAATTTTCCCAAAATTGGTAATTATTTTTAGGAAAAACGGACGTCTGGCAAATTTCATAATTGTCAATAATTTTCGCAAGGGGGTACACCCGTCTGAGAGGTGATAACAAACAAACTAGCATGTAAACATGCATATTTTCTTTTGTATATGTATTGCTAGAATGTATATTTATCATTTAAAGCTAAGCTTTTAATGATTGAGCCCATTTAGTGCCGAGTATTGGACTACCTTAATTCGCTGCTACACTGCCTGGGCTTTTAAAATGTGGGCCTGTCATGATAATGTGAATACAGCAAAACTATTTTATTTACATTTACATTTTATATAGTATTGTGACCAGTACTTTTTTTATTGTAGTCAGTATATCCTAGCCGCTGGAGAGGACCAGGATGTTAACAAGAGCAACCGACACGCTGCCTACAGACCGTTTATTCTTTGGCGGCATGGGCATCTAGGGGCTGTAAATCGCCATGTTATTCCTAGTTGTTGTGTTTGGAAAAGCATAGATCAATATCCATCCAGTTTCGGCCAGTACAGAGGTTTTGTTGGTGGACGTTTGGGTTGATACCTGATTTTCCAAACACAACAACAAACAACATATGGAATGTTGTAATTTTTTGTTTGTTGAACATTATTATCCATAAACATCACAATTCAGTATGGTATTATGTTGTTTATCTTAGTAAGTTGAATTTTATTGTGGCAAAGTCACCAATTTACAGCAATTACGTGTAAAACAAATAACTTTTATTGATCAGCCCAGGGTTGGAAATAAGAGCCCGCCCGACCGCCCGAGACGGTCTGTTTCTCAGGCGGGCGGGGACAAAACTTCAAAAGACAGCCCGGCGGTCGGGCTAATTTTAATTGCCAGTTCTTAGTTTAAAACCGACAATTTTTATTTTTAAGTTATTTACCTCATTCACAAAAAAGTATAGACAATTGTCGGTTGTTAGGTTTCGTTGAGAATTAGGTAAGCTCTACAAGTTGTAATCGATTCGCTCATTGGTCTGAAGTGTTCGCAATACAATTTTGTTTGGCACTATTGCAATAGAAGCAACATGCTAGATGATGCGCATGTTTTTGAGTTTGTCGATTACCAAAAAGCGTTCCTTGATTGACGCTAAGGGAAAAAAAAGTATACAACCAAAACAAAAGACGCCGATGTACAGTTCCGGGATGGAAAGTAGAATTTGAATGGCTGATAAGTTATGAAACACATGGGAAGCTCTATTGTTAACAATGTCGAGGGTGGATAGGTTGTATACACCACTATTATTTTTACGATATATTCTGACCAAAATTACGCATATTTAGATGTGGGTAGTTGATTTTAAACAATCTTCTGGCGAAATCTCCCTTTACAACTTTTAAAACAATAATTCATAAAAGATTTAGTAGCAAATAAACACAAAGACACAAGAGTTTACTCGGAGACATCGAAGTTACTCGTGGTTGAAAATCAAGTACAAGCTTTTTAACCCCCTGTGCAAGTAAGTGGCATAAGAATATCAAGTTACCTCGTATTTTTACAAAAGCGGAAAAATTATGCATTTTAACCGTTTTTATCTCATTGAAAATAGAGCCCTGTCACTGGCGGAAAACCCCTCAAGACAAACAAGAAATCTGGAATTATTTTGCTTTGACGATTTTTTGAACGTACAGAAAAATAGTGTTGTGAGACCAGAACACAATTAGCAGTTAAAAGGAGTGCATCTGACCATATAAATAAATTTTTATCACATTTATTTACAGTTGTTTTAATTTAATCCCTTTCAATATTTGATATCATAATATGTAAACGGTGTGACCGTTGGACCGAACGCAGATTTAACACAGTGCAGTTTGATTTTTGTATAATAAAATCTTTTTAAAACGCACACAGTAGGACCCGCCAGCATATTGCCTTCTCAAATCATTTGTCAAAGTAAAACTAAATGTCGCGTGCTCAGTCTACATTATGACGTCATATTTCAGACGTAAAACGTCTTCGGAAATAGCCGAAGAGACTTACGTGATTCGGATTTTTTTTTAATTCTTCTTTCATTGTTCATCAATTTAATTCATTTGAATGCCAATGTAATAAAATTGAATACTTTATTCAGAATCTTAAAGATCAGTTCCTTGACGTTAATGTTTTCATTTTCCATCTGATAATTTGATAATTTGATAAGACATACATAGAACAAGTCGTGTTTCTTGATTGAAGCATTATTAAAACTTATCTGGTTTCCTTTTTGATTTCTTTTAATTCAAATTACCTTCTATTGAAACACTGGAACTTATTTAATCGAGTTCAGGGGCAATAAACATCGATAAGTACCAGTCAATCAATGATCGAACAAACTTTTTAAAAACAAAATGGCGGCCAATATGGCGGCGCCCATGGCAGGAAGAAAATTTTTTGGGCCTTAGTACCCCTGATTCAACTTTCATTTTTCACTGATTTTCTTATATATACGTGTTAACATCAATCTTTGTTAAACTTAATAATAAGCATTCTTTGGTTTAAGTTTAGATATGGTTTCAAATACTGTAAAAGTTAAAGATTTCGAGTGGCCTGTGTTACAGATGTAAATATTAGGCTTTATGTATAGTTCATTCATAATAATGAACATTTTTATCAGGACTGGCAGATTTTGGCCAGGGCAGGTAACTTTTTAAAGTAGCCAGCCCTGTGGCTGGCTGCTATTTTTGGTGAATTTCCAACCCTGATCAGCCACAATGTTTACCTCAAATAATTCAAAATCAAATATTATACAAGTTTGGAATCTTTTATTTGTTTAATTTCAATGTGTTAAGAGGGAGTCTACGAGAAAACCATGCAGAAAGCTATTCATGTTAGGTTCTTCATTTTAGTTTCTTTTATCATAATTATCAATTTTGATATATTTTAAGCATTTCCTGTGAATTTGGTCAAAATCTGGTAATTGATATGGATTACAGCACCCCCTATGGTTGCCATTAGCAACAATTCAAAAAAGTAGTGAAAATCATGAAGAAAATACCAAGTTAATGAGTAGCTGTTTTTCATTTTAAACAAATTTCAATAAAAAATATATTTGACATACATACATATATAAAGAGTGTTTATCATATCCATCATATAAAATTTTAAATTCTGAAGGCACCAAAGAGAGACAACTCTTACAATCTCATAATGTTCTAAAAATAGAATTTCACTGATCTTATTTCATTAAAATTCTAAGAGCTATAACACCTGATACACACTTTAGAAAAAAATAATTTTTGTATTTTCTGGAAGGTCTTTCAATAGCATATTTTCATTAAAAAGGAATCCTTCGGAAACTAAAAAAGCAACAAGCTATGCTTAAAACAAAGATACATCATTTTTATCAACAAATCCATTTTTTACCCATACAGGAACTACATGTTTCTCTGTTATTTAAAAAAAAAATTATTGTTATATCATTTGATAAGGTCACCATGAAAATCTGTTTTTTGTCATAAATTTAACTGTGCATTATGTTTTGAAAAAAAAAATACAATATCATAAAAAGACCCACAACTGTCTCTCATTATTTTCTTAATATTAAATTTAAAAAGTTGTCATTTTTGCTAAAAAAAATAATGCTAAGCTTAATTAAATAAACAGTCTTGTATACATATTGTTGATAAATATTATTTGATAAGGTCAACAGTCAATTATTTGCACTTTATATAAAGCTTTAAAAAGTACTTTACACAGTATTTCTATTAGAGTAATTAATTGCATCTTAATAGGTATTACAACTCATTACATTATAATTAAAGGAATATTCATTGAAAATGTATGAACATAGAAAATAAATAATTAAGGCTAGAATGATAAATTATCACACATGATTTTAAACATAGAAAATAAATAATTAAGGCTAGAATGATAAATTATCACACATGATTTTAAACATCAATTTTTTTCATAAAATCACAATTTCAGAGTAATTTCATATTTAATTCAAAACCAGTATTAATGCATACCTACTTGTCTATTTCATTTACATGTAACAAACATTGCTAAGGATGCTTACAAAACTTAATTAATATTGTGTACAAGAATGTGTTCAAGAAGTACAAAAATATGAAATCTTCTGGTACTTATATACGTGTATGCATTTTAAATAATAATTATCGAAACACTGTAGTCATTAATTTTAGTCTGTCTTTTAAAAATCATACAGGATACCTAACTACATATATTTACTCACAAGAAGCATTCAAGAATGGCCAAGGACTAACTTAAATTTGTGTCACAAAATTCCTGTCAGTACTGGAGAGTACACAATTAACTCTCTCTATAGTAAAAAAAATCAAACAATTTTAAATCATTATTTATCCCACCATCACATTTAGAACAAGATATCCAAAAGTAAAACCTATTCTGCAACATTGTTGAATAAAAGAGCAAATTTAAATTGTAAAATTTTATATCTTTGAAAATTATGGAGATTTCATTTAACTCAATATTACAGTATTCCTGCTAGCCTATCATTTATAATGTCAATATTTGCATAAATTAGGTAAACATGATTTCCAACTATACCGATCGATATAATCCAGTCAAATGCATTTAATCCACAAGTTCATTTGCTATGTCTTGAACAGTATCAAAATGTTCTGCTGCCTGAAGACTACAGATGATATATTCAAGAAGTTCATCCTGCTCATCACCGACCTCCTGCAACTTCAACCGCTTAGCCTGTGAAGTAGAACTTGACAGTTTCTGCTTTTTTGTGACAAAACTGGCAAAAACACCTCTAATCTGCTGATGTGTCAACCATTCACATGGACTAAAAAGTCTTTTCCCATCTGAGTCTTTTTTGATCGCATCTGCTTGCTTACTGTGTATGGGTTTGCCTTTCGACCAGTCTTTTCTCCTTCATCAAAAATCTCAAACAAAAACTTTTTCACAGCACTGGAAAATCTTGCACTTTTCTTCCTTCGTTTCAGTGCATATGCCGTGTTTCATATGAGACTTCATCAGCCACATTCCGATCATCTGTTTCAATGCTAACAATGGGTTGAGTAGATCTGATTTTGGTACATGCCTGCACCCACATTCTTTTCGAGGTGTCCAGTATGTTGTCAGCCTCTTCATTGTCGTACACATGATTACCAATAGCTAGGTGGTTTAGCAGTTGACTCTGTTTTCTGAACTCTTTTACACAATCAGGATCACAACATGACAGCAAACGACTTGTAGTTTTCTTTTGTCTTGGTTTGTCAGTGGGTGGTTTGGCGTTTGCAACAATCTGTTGTGAAAAAATAGAAGTATTACATGCATGTTTACTCAAATGTATGAAAATCGCAATATAAATTAAATTGAACAAATTAAAACAAATGAAACTTTTAAGATTAAAATCTTACCATAGCTTCTTGGATGTCCATCATGTTTTTTGTAACACTTTCAAGCTTTTCGGATGGAATAAGCTGCTCTCCGAAACCGTAAGACTTGAATGCCAAAATACCACTGTCCATAAAGGTGAAGTTGTTGTACTGGCTTATGGGGATCTGAAACTGACCTGACAGTACAGGCTGGGTGCTCATATCAACATCAATGATGGAAGTGAATGTATTTCGCACTCCCCCATGACTCTCAAGGGCATCTTTCATCTCAAAGACATTTGTGACGTTGTTACCTTCATTGATGTAATTTAAGATGTGCATTCTACAACTCCCTTTGCGCGAGTCACACAAATCTTTGCCAGATTGTGCTTCACTAAAATTATACTCTCTGATTGTCACAAATGAATCGTTCCTTAATTTCCAAAGGCATGCCAGAAGAGGGGTACAGTGGTAGCATCCAGCATTATCAGAGCGTAAATATACTTCTCTCAGATGTGGGTGACTCTCATGAAGCATCTGCAAAATGTGGGTAAGAATTTTGGAAACCGTGAACCATCCCTGTGTTCCATTTTGAAGAAGGTGGACATAAGAAAGAATGTCTAATGGTTCATCATCTTCTGTATCATTTCTTCGTACGAGGACACATGATACATGCCAACCGATGCCTTGCTTTCCGAACCATTCACTCTGAGTTTCTCTGAATGTCTGTGGCAAATATTTCATTGCCCAGTCCATGATTATAAATCCTTGATCTTCTCGAAGGTCGTTCAGAATATCTCTCTTACATGCATCCTGATTCACAGTCTTTATGCAACGATTTCGCCAGTTCACTTTTTTCTCACATGACAAGTCTACATCATGTTGAATTTCCTCTTTCACATTAGCTTCACAGTGGACACCTTTAAGGCACTGAGCAATTTTAGTGGTGACATTTTTCACTTGGTGACAAGATGAGCAGGTCTCTGAATGTTCATGATCGCAAGGGGAATCAGATAAAGCATATTGCATGCAATGCTCAATGCATGTGCTTTTTGTGATAAGGTGTGTCTTGAAATCATTCTTCAGATGCAATTTTACAGCTTGTAATTGATTCTTGAAGTCCTTCACTTTTAACTCATCAAGTCCTAATTCAGATAGTTTTTCCACTGCTTTCTCAATGATGGAAATTCCTGATTCTCCTTCACTGGCAGGGTTGTCAATACCATGTAAAGATTTCATCTGTGATGCTGCACACACTTTCAATATCTTATATAATGTGGCTCTTGATGGAGGTACAATATCATTGTCCTGGCAATATGCAACATATGCGGTGATGAGTCTTGATGCAATTATTGTACGGATTACTTTAGGTATTTTGACTTCCAATCCTGATGAGAGCTTCAAGTGTTTGGAAGCAAAACCCACTGTATGGAGGTACATAGGAGCTGATATGAACTCAATAAAATGCTGAATTTTTCCTTTTGATATTCTGACTCGAACAATTTTTGGTGGATCAACATAATGCCCAGGCCAGTAGGTAGCTGCATGTTTTCTTCCCATATCAATTTGGTGGATTGTCATACCCTCAATCATTTTCAACAATGTGGCATTGCTATATTTATTGGCAATGAGGGAAAGAATCTGAGTTCTAGTTGTATGGTCTGCTGCCTTCTTATATGCCTCAACTACCGTGTCCGTCATTGAATCTTGTTGGGATACCACTGAGCTGCTTCTGTAGCTGCAGACTACTTCGTCAACTAGATCATGACCTTGACCAGGAGCTATGATGTCACAAATAAATTCAAAAGCAGCTTTTGCATGACGCACATAGTATGCTCTGGTTGAGTACTGCAAGTCCTGTAGCTGTTGGCTTGCTTGAAAGCGAAGGAACTCAAGGTGGCCATTTGTCAGCATTTGCATGGCATCATTGTACCTCTCCCTTGAAGACTTTTGCATATCTGACCAATTTGATGCAGCAGTGGACTGAGACAAATGCAATACTTCGCTGTCTGACATATTGAAGTCTGTAAAAAAATAAAATGTATTACATCTTTGAGGGTTTATTACACATGAGGGGATTTTTAGTTTAACAATATATTGAATGAGCGGAAAACAGTACAGAATATTTTCTGTTCGCATAGAATAAATAAATCTATTGAGACAAATTTATAAGGTTAATGACTAATAAAGACAATATAACAGTTAAAATGTGGAGCGAATATCTTGTCAAAGCTTTCAACGAGAAGCCCATGGGCCTTATCGGTCCCCTGAGTAACTGCAGTGTGGCTTTTGCAATTATGTATATTCATGTGCATTATAATTACAGGGCTATTAATGATATTCTGGGATTGTTAAATCCAATAAACTTTCTAAATTCTAAAAATTATTTTTAAAAATTGTAGCATAACATACAGTGACATAATTAAACAAATCTTAAGTACAAAAAAAATAATCAGGTGAAATTACACCACCCTACCCTATATAATCATAAGAGCGCTGCCCTAACACCAAAACCCCTGACCAAGGGGCCATGAAATTCATAATTTTGAAAGAAGCACTCTTCTTCATCATAACTTTGTACATAATTCATCGAATTAATACACAAGATTGACAGTGGAGAAGATTTTCAAAAAATTACTGCAATCATTTATAGTCCCTACCTAACACCAGAACCCCTGACCCAGGGGCCATGAACTTCACAATTTTGTAAGAGTCACTCTTGGACTGTCTCATCATCACTATATACTTATAGTTTATCTGCTTTATATTCAGGATCAAAGAAGATTTTTTTTAAAATCAATGTATTTCACTATATAATGCTTAGAGTCCCGCCCTAACAGCAGAACCCCTGACCCAGGGGCCATGAATTTCACAATTTTGGAAGAGGTATTCTTCCTCATCATATCTATATACTTAGTTCATTGGCTAGGAGCAGTGGAGAAGATTTTCAAATAATTCATGTATTTTTTAATATATACACATGTTATCATTAGAGCCCCGCCCTAACACCAGAACCCCTGACTCAGAGGTCATGAACAATTTTGGAAGAGGCGTTCTTCTTCATCATAACTATGTACTTAGTTCAGGGTTGTCTCTAAAAATTGAAGTAGAAGGAAGAAATAAAAAAGTAGAAGGGGGGTCTGGGGGTGTAGCTTATTTTTGGGAGTTGATTTTTAATCAACTCTCCTATGCAGTCACGCGGACAAACCGAAAGTGAAAAAGTGTTTGGACCTCAGCACAAATCATTGCTCCTGACAAGACTTAGTTCTTGAAAATAATTGATGAATTCGATGTAATGTATGCTAAAGCATTTTTTTAAACGAAAATTATTTACAAATACCTTAAAAATAGTCAGATTTTAAATGGTACGAACAATTTAAATATTTTTTGTAGTCGTGTGTATTCCTACGCCAGAGTTCAATATAGTCTCGTTCAACTCGACGCTCGGCTGTCTCCGTAAACCCTTGTCGGAGATTTACGGTGTCAGCCGAGCGTTTGGTTGAACGAGACTAGAGTTCAATATAAAATAATTGCTTGGATCCATACAATTCTACCACTGATACATAGTTTGATTGAATTAATTTTATCTTTAAATATTACTTAACATGATTATATTCATATGGAAGTTTCTCGACATTCTAGTCGAAAAAGTTCAAAAATTCATATTATAAAAATATGCGTAATTCAAATTAGAAACTACGTATACATGTACTTGTCATGCCAAATAACATATCATTGATTTTAAAATAAATAAACATCGACAAAATCAACTCCCGTCAGTTCTTCAGTACTTTGATTATAGTGTTTGAAATGCAATAATAGCTGGGTAATTACGTCATTATGGCAGGTATATACCCCACCCCTCCCTTCGGTCTTAGATACAACCCTCTTAGTTCATTGATTTCAGAGAAGAAGCTAAAAATGTTTAAAAGTTTACGACCGATAAACGACGACCGATGAACAACAGCCGAAGATGGACATAAACAGATAGAAATAGGTCACTGAGTAACTCACGTGACCTGAAAAAATGATGCAAAATCATCTTTAGACTGAGTATACAGTTTCAAGTTATGTTTAATACCTTATGTGGTGTATTCCTACAATTTATATGATAGGTGTTTATGTTCACATCTTTTAGTGTATTTTTTTTCCATTTGTCAATTACATGTACACAGGATTTCTCCAACTGATGCATCTGCACACAAGGTAGTGAAGTGTATTGCGATTTTGTTTATAGTTCATTATGATTCAGGACATTCTGCATATTGTGTATTTATTGTACAAGTATTATTATATGACTTCTAAGGGCCCAAATTGGAATATATTCATCTTGTCTAATTATAATATATAATTATAATTATAATAATTCTATGAAACATGTCATCTGATTAGTCTAAACAGTCAATTAATATGACCTGAACTAAAAACCATGATGTAACTAAACATATTCTGATGTCAGCTACACAATGAAGAACACATGAGCAGATACAGATATTTTTCCGGGGGAGGGGGTATGAGTCATTCTTAATATTTTCATAATAAAACTGTGTGAATTTAATAAATTTTAATTTTCCAACTCAATCTGCTGACTCTGAGTGTTTTATGGAAACTACCATGTCCAATCTAAAAATGAGCTTTACATCAGACAAACTTTATAATGTTGAGCCCTGTATTTCCATATCATTTTAAAGAATTATAACCTATTTAAATAAGTCAAAAAGTAGCCTCCAACACAACCAACACCTATCCCTTTATTAAATTAGGATGCACATCATTACTTAAAAGTACAATGTTAAATATGATAAATCAAGAGTGACTACAGTTTTTATACACTCACTATCAGCATGGTCAGTTTAGTTGGACTGAGATATTGGAACATTTTCTGGATCAGCTAAAAAAATAAAGTATTATTCTTATAATTATACCACCACTAAAATGTTTTAACATATAAAAAATACAACATTAGCTTTTATTATTATATATCCTTTTACAGGGCTGACAAATATCTATCAAATATGCTTCATTTTCAATGTTCCTTCCTATTATAAATCTGCATAAGTAGTGTGAAAGGCTAAGGAAAAACTACTATTGTTTAATACCATGTTTTAAGGATTTTAATATTTGCATGTAATTAAACCATACCATTGACATAAAGGCAACTTTGCAAATCATCAGTTGGGTGTAATGGTGGATTACTCATTTGTTGAACTCTGTCTATAAATAAAAAAGTCCTTGTATAGTAATCATTTGATTACTTATATAGTATTTTAACTACTGAAATAAGCCTTTTTGATTCATAAATTTTAAAAACTTTCTTATCTCAAGTATTTGCTTTGTATATTGTTAAAGTTGTTATAGTTTTTTCCCTAAGAAAATCATGGATCCATCCCTACTGTCACTGTCATAAAATGTCATACTTAATCAATATTTGAAAATAATTACCTCTGATTTCTTCCACAATTTGTTCACCAAGACTGAGGTCTGCTTTGTGTTTAGAAACACATGTTCTGCATACAGCTTTAAATAAAACCAAAAACATAATGATCTTATCATCTTGATCATTCTTATTCATTTGGACACTGGAGTATTTAATAATTATGATAATGTCCAATAAACTATGATTAACTAAGCAAAATGTAATGCCAAAAAAAAAACATCTTGAGACTAAGTATACAAGCAAAGATGACTGAGTTATGAATGGACCAGAAACAACATACAACCTAAGCTAATAATTTAAATCATGACATTCTGTTATACCTGCTTATAATATAATTAAGTAAACTTATGAATAACAAATAACAATGGACCCTAACATATAGTACATAGACATAATATAAGTAGGCCTATACATACACTTAGCCTATGCATGGAGCTTTTGAAAAATATGTAAATGCAAGGAAACAATTCTTAAAAATATATACCTTCGCCTATGGGAACTGAGAGTTGAAGACGCAGCCATAGTTCTCTACTCATTACTGGGGTGATGCCTCTGTCTGGCTTTGATTTTGAATTTCCATGAAATGGATGTGTACATGATCGTTTGCTTCGCTTCCAATACACACCAAGAAAATCCCTGTGAAACTTGCAAATATTTTGGTCTAGATGGGCTGCAGTAATAACATTCACACCAGCTCTGCACAGGATTAAATAACTTTCTGACAGGTTTATGCCTTTAGAGTTCGCATTCAGGTATCTTAAATGGTGATATGTTGTTTTCACGCAGTCTTTTAAATTATATATCACATTATTGTTACAATCTGTCGCTGTGCCAAAGCAACACCCACCAGACGACATTTTCCCTCCATGTAAACAATAGGTGATTTCCCCCTTCACTTACTGAAGAGTATACAAAGGGAGATAATTTCATAACATTTTCCACTGATTTTCAAAATTGGATATCTTGTAAATTACAGTAAATCCAACAAATTCCTTTGAAACAATGGTAAACAAAATAATTTTGATTTATATAAAGAAATTAAAAATATTATTTATCCGTTGTATCAGACATATAGCTATTCAGAAGTCGGATACATTAAAGTCAAGGTAGTCACTCTATTTAAAAAACCTACTGGGATTCCCCCAAAGAGTCACATGGTGAACAAAATAATGGTTTTTATGGATAGTTATAATTGTTTACTTTTTAAAGACAACAAAAGTACATGAATTTTTTGTGTTCATTGATATTATGTGAGGGGTTGTAAAAGTTTCATTTTGTACTCAATTTTAGCCTAATGGGGAGAGCTAAAAATAGATTTGGGGATATCTTAAATATGAGGGTACATCCATCATTTATCTTTTTACTACAAATATTTATGATCATCCTCTTTAAGATTATATAAATGTAAATGCCATTTTTTAAAGTGTCTTGGATAATTATTTTTTACTTTTGCATGGTTTTCTCGTAGACTCCCTCTTAATTGTAGAGACGAGTTTGCTGTACAACCGGGGCCTGTTGCACGGTCGTCTTCGCTGCAATGCCCGGATTGTCCGAAGTCATTTAAACGTAAAAACGAACTTAAAGTTCACATCAAGGCGAGACATGAGAAAGTGGCATTTTCTTGTAGCAAATGTCAAAAACATTTGCTTACAAGACAAATGCAAAACGACACGAGGCAAAGTGTAACGGGGTCGATCAAAACTCCGAACTAAGTTCCGAACAGAAATCGGTAAATAATTAAGAGACAAGTGTACATGTTTGTAGAATTTTTAGACAGCGGAAAAGAGAGAAAAAAGCACCGAGGAGAGGGGAAAGGGAATAAAATGCAAAAAGTGCGGCCATGTATCAACGAACAAACGGGAACTTAACGCTCATAGAAAATTTCATGCGGAGGAGGAAAAACCCCAGCGGGAAAAGACAACCGGACCAACGTGCAGAATATGCAGCAAAGTATTTCCTAATAGAAAGGCTTTGTATATCCATCAAAAAGTCGACCACCAGACTGGAAGCGGTGAAGTGGGGGATTTTCCTTGGGAGGCTACGGGAGAACCGGCTCCGTGGGACGGTGATGAGAGATTGAAATCTGCTTACATGGCCAATAAGAAATTCATACTAAGCAAAGGTGAAACCGGCTTAGTTAAAAAATTTATTAACTATCCAGCCGACAACCTCATCACTCACAACCACGGATGTCGTCCGGAAAGTAGAGGATATCGCCCGAGGGGAAAAAATGGCTTTTCGCATGAATATTTCTGTAGGATTTATCCTACGGCACATCGAAACGGTGGAGTACCGATATTTCATTCCGGACAGGAATGAAACTCTCTTTTCCAGACCAATTCTCATCAGCACTATAAGCGATGTAAGAAAGAAAATCAAATCTCAAATGGATTATGTAAATCTTTTTGAACATTTGATTGGACAAAGACCGGACAGCAAGTGGAGGATAGACAAAATTACAAACATAAAAATCGTTCTTTTTAGGACGAAATATATTTTGAATGGATGCCGACTAAACCCACTTGTATATATGTGTAAATAAGTTTTTTTGTTGTTTTTTTTTAATTTTGTGTATAGCTTGTTCATAACCAATGCCTTTGATGTGGACACTGTCCGGCTAGCGCTTCACGCTTGAGCAAATACGCGGGGGACTCTGTGTATATACACAGTGAAGTCCCCTGACTGATGATGAAGACAGTCTTATTAGGTTTTTCGTACTTGTGTTGCATTGCATCTTGCTGTCAAAGAAGGGATGACGTGATGGTATGTCAACAACTCCCTTCTTCTCCACGTCTTGAGGGTGTGAGGGTCTTCATCATCGCCAGAGTCCTGACTAACCAGTTAAACCTAAGGGCCTACGACGTGGAGAAAGTAATGGTGCAGTTTTCAAGCCTGCACTGTGACCAGGTTTTGACCAGACCAGGCACCAAAGTTTTCTTGGGGGACAGATTGTGTACACATGTAAGTGTAATGTATGCTTAAATGCTAACTTTACGTACATACTGTGTAAACTTGTACATATTGTGATTGATTTATAACCAAGGCCTTTATTTATTTTTTTTCAGGCTTCAACTGACTGACAGAAGAGTGACCCCTCTACTACAACGGCCATGATGGAGACGGCAGCCATTGGGTTTAGTAAGTGTATTTTATTATTATTAAATCATGAATAGTCATATTTTCTTAAAATACAATTGCTCTAAAAATATAATGTGCTAGAACGGAAACGAAATTTTTTGCATATCTGTTATTTTCTAGACACTCCCTGGATCATAGTCACAGGAATATCGTCCCTCGCCATCTCCTGCATTGTGATTTGTGTGAGTGGTCATCGTGCGCAAGCATTGTGCCAGGAGAAAAAGCCTTCAAAGACTTTCAGCAGCGATGGACGATATTTCTGTGTCTGAGTTTGGATATGAAAATGTAAAGCTAGACTAACTACAGTTTTCTTTTGTACATAGTGCTTTTCGTATTATGGAAGTGTCTTGCATGTTGCCGCCAACCAACCGGGACAGTCCCCGCGCCAGTCCAGATCCCCGCACACCATCAAAGGGAGCAGACACCCGTCCCCGTTCTTAGACGCTCGCGACGTGCGAGGAGAGCGCCCCAGAGATATGGTTTTTGAAGCGTGCGGGCCATGAACTGTTAAAGTCATACTTATTTTATTGTAAAGAAAAAGAAAAAGTTTCGATGTGATAAAATGTATGTTATCAAAATATTTAAAGAGACGTTGAACATGTGAGAATTTGTTTGTTTGTGAATTTTAAGGAACAAAATGGTGACAGGGTGATGTCTGAAATGCATTAAAAGATAATACAAATCCTCATTTCAATATGGCTCATTACAGATTGAGCAATAGAAGCTGAACGGGGAAAGGGTCATTACGTAATGATAAGATATTTTATTTATGGTATACCTTGGACACTGGACCAACAAATACCTTTTGAATGGACAGTAAATTGAAGATAAGCATTAAGTACTCACTACTCCTAGTCTTATACCTCTTCTTTTTTTTTTTTAATAAAGACATTGCGTCACAAGATGGCGATTTAAATGGTTTGTTAAACTGTTTAAGTATCGGAATATTGTGAACCACAGATCGTAATTTCGAATCCGTTTGGAACTTTATTAAATTACAATATAAACATTCATCCAAAATTGGTCATTTTTTCACCTATTTGACATAATTCATATTGATCATGCTTTCTATCATTAACAAGTAATTTTCTGCCGATTTGAGAAAATATTTCAAGATGTAGTGAACCATCTTAATTATGATCTGAGTAATTAGCAATGAGTAACAGGCTGTGTTTCGACTAAACAGGAGATATAACGGGGTAAAAGAGCATTGAGTACTTAGGATATAATGAAAGGTAATGATTTGAAAAAAATATTTCAAGGTGTAGTGAACCATCCTAATTATGATCTTAGTAATTAGCAATAAGTAACATGCTGTGTTTCGACTAAGCAGGAGAGATAACGGGGCAAAAGAACATCAAGTACTTAGGATATAATTAATGGTAATATTATATTGAGGACACTGGACAGTACTTGCGCTGGAATAGACAGTTAATTGATATCAAGCAGCGGTTTTATTAATATGGGTTGCGTATGTGCTGTTACTATAAACAAGATTATTTTCCATGTAAACAAGAAACGATATATAAGGTCTGCTTTTACAAGAAAGCAAACCATCTCTTCACTCGACGAGGTACGAATAGCATATCGTAAACTGTAAGTAAACATGATGAGCCAAGACTTTTCAGAAACTTTTAAATTCGAATTAGGATGCGAACGCATGTTGAGAGTGTTAGAATCCAAAAACAGCGAAGAGGAAACCATCATCGATGTTAGACTGTTCGCCGACGATCAACCAACTGAGAAAAGACAGGCCATGACCTTATCCAGGTGGCGTATCTTATGTGATAACGTCGAACAAATCGACCAAAAACTGGAAGAAGTAAAAAGGGACGAACGGGTAGACTACCGACTGCACCTCGGCGCCAATGTACATGTGTCAATCACATCACCATACAAGTGTGTGAACATTAGAAAATTCGAGTTCGCGCGGAACTCTGCCAAGAAAAAAATGTACCCCACCACGCAAGGACTTTCCCTCAGAATTCCGGAGTGGAATCGACTGAAGAACAATCTTCATGAAATCAATTTCCAGTTACCAGTGGAGTTGGACAGTGTTGTGCCATGCTATGTGCGGCCAGACCACAGCAATCAGATGGGTTTGCTCGAATGCCCGGAGTGCAACCCAAGCCTGGACATTGACAATATATGAATTGTTAAATTTATTAAAGTTGGATACATTAAGTTGTTATAAGTTAATAAATGTATTGTCATAATAAGTTTGTTCAGGTTTTATGTATGTTTAAATACAGTCACACGAAGCTCTTATCAGTCATTATCAAAACTGAAAGAGAGTCTTCAAAATGTTTCCGTTTAGTAGTTGTACAACAATTTTAATTTCGGGCACAACGGATTCGGATAAAACAACCTTTGTGAGGAAACTAATCCAATACATGGCCGAAATGTTTGAGCCCGTAACTCCTAGAATTGTATTATACTGTTATGGTGTCAATCAGAACGAATTTCAGGTCATGGAAAGTTTGTGACTTTTCAAAAAGGTTTACTATCCGACTCTGACATAGAGGAACTTAGCGGTGATCATAATTTGATTGTTATTGACGATTTAATGAATGAATGAAATAACAACACGAATATGGAAAAACTGTTAACACAGGGGGCGCATCATAAAAAGTTGAGTGTATTATACTTAAATCAAAACATGTATTTTCAAGGGAAACATTCAAGGACCATAAACCTAAATACCCATTACTTGGTTTTGTTAAAAAATCCAAGAGATGTTTCGCAAATTCAGTGTTTATGCAAACAGGCTTTTCCCGGGAAATCTAAAACTTTGATTGAAGCATATAATGACTGCAAGAGAAAATCTTATGGTTACTTTGTGTTAGATTTATCACCACATAGTGAAGAGGACTATCGCATCCGGACTGGCGTCTTTCCCGACGAGACCTGTGTTGTATATAAACCCTTGTAGACTTTAAATTTTGTTCATTTGAAAGGAAATTGTCAATAGAGAATGTAGAAATCGGGAAAAAATGAGCATTACTTTACTAAACGTTTCATCTTATTTGAAATTAATTTTTCACAAGAACACCCCGAGAGAACAAATATTTCGCTTAACAAGTGCTAGCAATAATTGAGATCATTCACAATGTCCTAAGCGCATCAATTCTTCTAAGTAAGAAGATACAATCCATTGTAAATAGACACAAAAAAGTCTTTATTAACTTTACTAATTCAAAGAAGCCTGTGAAAACTAAACTTCGCGCATCAAAAAAAAAACATTACCGCTTGCTTTCTCGAATTTTTGGAGAAGTGAGAGAATTTGTTATGAAACTTTTAAAATGAAGCATACGCGAAAAATGGTTCTGATTCCTGAGGATAAATATAATCGAATGATGAGCGAGACTCGAGCCCCGCCTGCAGTTAAATGACGCGACAACGCAGACAGCAACAACGGAACAATAAACCCCACCCCCTCCTGATCAGGAAATGAAAGTAGATTTAAATTTTTTATAGGCATTTAAAAATCCTAAAAAAATTTAACTGTATGCTAATTTGGGTAAATTTAAGCATGCTTATAAATCAGAAGTATTCATCAGTGCTTAACTATTACGAGAGAAAAGCAATTTGTTGATAATTTCTACATAAAAAACGGCACTAAAAAGGGGCCCATTATCTATAGCTTAAGTGTTCTCTATTTACACGTACTCTAATGTGTCAGCGTAGCTCACTGTGATAAGCGGAGGCTCGTAGTCCATCCATCTCCATGGAGAGGGTGTTCGAATCGTATAGACATCGGTTTTTTTTTATTCATTTGCTTTTAATAAAACATGTTTTGCTTTTATTTTTGATTATTATGAAAAAAATATCTTACACCATTTATATAATGACAACAATTACGTAATGTCGGATAAAAATAGCGCTAGCACAGACGTGAGATCATGCTGTAATGCATATGCTTAGAATGCATCGAATAAGTAGCAAGTGCATGTATTAATGTATATCATGTATTTGTCAGAGAATGCAGTTCTATATTATACATGTACATGTATGTATTGATGCACAGTTTCATATATAAAGATATTTTATATCTTCAAATACATATTCAAAATACTGGGTTCGGGGGATTATAACAACTGCAAACATGAGACCATAAAACCTCATAAGATGTCATGGTATCTTTTTATCAATTGAATAAATGAGACCATGGACCAGCTCAACCTTTATAAATGTTACGGTATCATCATCAGAACCACATCTACATAAGACCATGGACCATTAAAAACCTCTTAAGATGTCATGGTCTCATTATATCAACTGTATACATGAGACCATGGACCATAACAACCTTTATACATATCATGATCTCATTACATCAACTTTATAAATGAGACCATGGACCATAACGACCTATATACATGATATGAATTATATCAACTGCACATTGGATAACACGGACTATTACAACCTATATAACATGTCATGGTACTAGTACACCAACTGCATAAATAAGACAATGGGCCATTACAACTTATAGAGATGTCATGGTCTCATTATATCAACTGTATACATGAGACCATGGACCATTTCAACATATATATGTGTCATGGTCTCATTATGTCAACTGAATACATGAGACCATGGACCATAAGAAACTATATATGTGTCATGGTCTCATTACATCAACTGCATACCTGAGACAATGGGCAATAACAACCTATATAAATGTCTACAAAAATATATATTGTATTGGTCATTAATGTAGCATTCTCACTGTTAATATTATTATTAATTATTAATATATTCTTTTAAAGGAGCATTACTTTATAATAGACAAAGAAAGGCAAGAAGTAGGAGGTAAACACACTGGTAATCCTTCAACAGAAGAACTATCTGTTAAGGAAGCACTGGTAATCCTTCAACAGAATAACTATCTGTTAAGGAAGTTCTTCACCATCATGCATATGATATGGACATATCCCTGATGCGCTCAATCATATCTCAAGCTGCATCTCCCCCGAAAGGAATTTCAAGTACGCGAATGTTCTTAGTATATCTTTATAAGACAACTGGCAGAGAACATACTAAAGATTATGAGAGAAATATAATTATTATTGTCCAACTTTGAAAGAAGCACCATTCACAGAATAAGATTTATCCCCTTTATTTTGATATTGATAAAACGCATTAAGAAAATTCATGATCAACATTCCATATGTGAACATTTGATGTCTATAAGTCTTTTCCCAATATAAGTACTGGCATAAAATAAGAAATAAACAGTTCTGGGTAAATGACATGTCATATGAAAAACGAAAACAAGCAACTTTTAAACTTGTTAAATTATTGATATTTCTCTCAAACACCACAGTGGATGCTAATAATTTTTATTTATAAGTCAGGACTACCAGATCATAATAAGTCTGCATTATATGAAACATAATTGATCGCTACAAGTTGTTCACGCTATTGCGGTCTATTGCCAGTTGTATGACATGAACATTGCATTGCATAAGGCATTACAAGTAGAGCAAAGACATAGAGGTGCACTACAGACAGGCAGAATTGCCCAGACTGGTGGACAAGAACAGGGCTACTATTCCAGTCTGTGAATCATGCGCCATGTAATTTGATCATTTGATGAATTTATCCAGTCTTAGTTACACCATGTAGCAAAATAACAGAGGTTGGCCAGATTATACATACAATTTCCAGTGTCTTTGTCTATGATAACACTACCAGTCAATTGTTAAACGTATGGACCCAAAAATTTTAATTAAGGAAGGAGTCTTTTCATTATCAAACATACTTCTTATAATAAGAAATGCATGAAATTTTGACACAGTCAAACGGATCATATTACTTAACGATTCTATCAGTTTAATTAAATTTGACCGTTTTGTTTTCGGATAAAGGTCAGGTCAAGGTCACTACCTTTTTCCTCAACGTAAAGAACGATAAAAATAAGTGTAGCTCTTTATAGTTCTGTAGACATTTGTTTAAGATTTGAAGATTCAAATCTTCAATGAAATCATAGACCATGAGAGTGTCTATCAGCTTATACTACTAAATTGGAATAAATATTTATACTAAAATGTGATATTGCTTAGCCCGCATTTCCTCTAATTTTCTTAAATTTTGATTATTTTTTTATGCTTCCAATAATAAAATATTTCTAATTTTTATGTATTATGAAGACTTTATATATAAAGATATAAATTGACAGAAAAGCTAATATATTGACCATTTCATAAGAGAGAAAAACCGATTTTAGTGATTTTTTCACAAAAATCAATGTATAGAATGGGCGCTTTAAAAAGCTTATAAAAATGTTATTTGTTAGGCAAATCATATTTTAAAAACATATTCTGAAACCCAAGTATCATATTATTAGTTCACATTAGTAAAAAAAAAATCCAACATTATTGTTATTGTTTTTAAAATGCTAAAACAGACTCATTTTATATATATATATATATATATATATATATATATATATATATAATCTGCAGCAATTCTGAATTGCGCAACATGTGATATTTTCCTACGCCAAAAATATAGTCCTTGTTCTTTTCTACACATTGATTACATTTTTCTATGCCAAGTTGTATGATAGTAAAAAAGAAAGAAAAATATACTATTTTAATTTCCTTTCATCTTGATTTAATGAACAATTTATCAAATTTACGTTTGACAAGTCGAAAACCAGAAAAGACTCCTTCCTTAATGACTATTTCAATATAAAACCATACAAATTCTGATAATGATATAAATATAAGGAATCATTCTTTGAATATTATGAGGTGATAATTTCGGTCGGGGCATAATCAGATCTATCATAAAGCTCTTAGGACTTTATTGGATTTGATCACCTCCCAACACTATTTGATCACCTCATAATACTCAAAGAAATATATTTATATCAAACTGTTAAAATCATACACAATTACTTAAAGTAATAGACGGCCTAGAATATGGAATTCAAATTGAAGCTGCAAAATTGATTGCAAGTTTAATTATTTTGGTTTCATCTTCAATATATTTTTCAGAATTCACTTTTTATTTTCCTTTTACAGCTGGATCCAAGAAGTTGACGAAAATTCCTTTGATGAGTCTCATTCAGTCTCTTCAAACATACTTGGGTATAACCCCAAATCGGGCTAAAAAAAACAACAACAAAACGTCATATGTTTCTTGCTTTTTGGTTAGTACTACATGTACTATATTTGAAATATAAGATAAAATTATGAAATCTCTATTGGAAATAATAGATTATTTACAATATGTATGAACGGCTATTGATAGATGTAAAATAGCTAACAAGGAAATTGCCAGTATTTTTATATAATGATATATTAATTCAGTTTGAAAACTATACACCGGTAAGTTTGTGACATGTGATAGTGCAACATGCACGCGGTACGGAAGGTCAACCCTCTGCAGGGAATTAACTGGGGGAGGTCTAAAAAGCTGAAAAATCATGAAAAATTAGCAAAATATGAAAGGGTCCAAATCTCATAAAAACCAGTATGTAGAGAATTTTTACAGGTTTTGATTAGTAATTTTCCTCAGAAATTGGTGATTGGCCTTATAAAGAGTGAATTAAAGGTATTTGTGCTGAATGGGAACTGAGGAAATTCTAGTTACAGAGTTCCGAAGACATGCATCCTTTGGCTACAATGAATTGTATCAAAAAAACTGTCCCCTGCCACCTAAGGAAAGTTTGGTTAACTCGTGCATATATTAGTCGGCCCGTTTAGAATATGTGTACGTCAGTTAAACAGGTCACAAATCAGATGATACCGCTAACGAGAGTCTTTTACAGTTTAGAATCTAGGTGGCACGGGACAGGTTTTTTTCCCCATACAATTCATTGTAGCCAGGGGATGTGTGTCTTCGAAACTCTGTAACTAGAATTTCCTCAGGTCCCATTCAGCACAAATACCTTCAATTCACTCGTTATAAGACCAATCACCAATTACTGAAGTAGATCACAAGTCAAAACCTGTCAAATTCTCTACAATCTGGTTTTTATGAGATTTTGACCCTTTCATAATTTGCTAATTTTTCAAGATTTTTCGGCTTTTTAGAACCCCCCCCCCCCCCAGCTAATTCCCTGCAAAGAGTTTACTTTCTGTACCGCATGCATGTTGTACCATCACATGTCAAAAACTTACCGGTGTATAATTTACAATTTCCCGTCCACCTACTTTTCGTGTTATTTTACTTCCCATCTGTAACTTGCATTTCACTTTGTAAAGTCAACACAACAGTCATAGCCGCAGGTTTCGCATTCTACACCCGATTCTCATGTATTTAACATATGGGGCCTACATATTGCATATCAATTTTAACAAGAGGCATCCCTTTAATGATAAGCATTAAAAATCTTTTCATGAATTTTAGCAACACTCATAAGCCTTTAAGTACAGCAACTCAATTTTACAAAAATATTGATGGGTGCTTTATCCGAATCTGTCCCTTGCTACCTTTAACTTACATTAACATTCTCTGAAAAGTCATCTTGTCCTAATATTAAAAAGCTTGTGCTATTTTGAAAAAAAGTACACCACATGTTGCTTATTCCATTGAGGTTTAAGAAAAATATGGCCATTCAAGTAAACCCACCATTTCCACTTTCCTCTATTTAACACAGATTCAAAGGGCTCTCCATAAATAAAGCATCTTTACTTAATCATTTAGAGGTCAATTGTTGTTCAATCTCCTTAAATACGAAACCTTATTTAATGCTACATATTATCATGATAAAAGCTTCACATCACTTAGTAATACCTTTACATGTATACCCCCCCCCCCCCTCTATCTTAGGATTTTTTACATTAATATGATTTTGATTAATCTAGATAAATAGATAATTTAGAATGCAGTAAATTTTAAGATTATTTTTCTTTTATTTATGTTATGAAAATTTTGGGTTAAGGTTGAAATGTTTGGTTCACAGTGGCCACACTTCAGAGCCTATTCTAGATAAGGAACTTGTGAGGACCCAGTGAAAAGAAAATAAAAGTTGTTGTACACTCAGCAAAATATCCAGTTGATAACATGCCCACATTATGGAACTTGATAGCTACACATCAGTATGAATCCCTATCAGAGATCATCAAGCTGGCCCAAATTGCCCTTCTTCTTCATCTCCACACAGCAGGCTGTTAGCGTGTTTTCAGCCAGCAAAATCTGATTCTGACGAAGCAAAGATACAGGCATTCACCAAATATCTCGGATATCGTCTGACTACAACTTCCTGTTAATAAGTCAGAATCGGTATGCAAAGCTGGGTGCAACATACCAATTAGCACATGTAAATAAGTTATGCAAGAAAGAGAAAAAGGGAAGAAAAAAGTCTGATGTCGGACAAAACTAAGTCTGAAATTGCGGATACAATTTCCTATTTACATGAAAACATAGCGATCTCTGATTTGAATAACTCTCTCAAATGCGACAAAGTGATGTTTGTGGCCAAAGTGAAATATACAATCTAATTTAAGTTAGACCTTAATTTCATCTCGCTCTCTGTTATGTATGATTACCGCTCGTAAAACCATCTAACGCAACCCCGATTAGGTCACGTTCTGGAGACCTTTCGTCTCCAACCAATCAGCTTATCGTCTATAAAATGTTCGGTGCGACTGTCGGCTGCGTCAAATTAAAGATGGCGGCGTCCATGACACCGCGAACAAATACAGCATTACAAACATATGCTGCCTGTTTGGATTTTCCTATACAGGAAATAGATTGACGAGAATGGTAAAACAACAATAGTAAAACAACTGTAAAGATGTTATCGAGGTTAAAACTCCGTCTTAGCGTCTAAGCGAGGAGAAGGGTGCAGCAATCTTTCAGGTTACAATAATTCCAGACAATACAGACGGTATTTGCACGAAATGTTTCTCAAAAGTTGGGAAAAGTTATTAATTACCGTAAGGAGATAACAGTTATAATATTCCAGTTTGAAGAGTATATGAAGCGGAATCTCTCCAAGACACCTGGTTCTAGGAAGAAAAAGGTAATAAGTACTCGGCAAAAAATCTGTCATTCACGAAAACGATCTATCTTCATCTTACACAGACCGTTTTTGCCAAAGCCTGAAGGTATTATGATAAATGTTATTTATTTCCTTGTTTTGTTGTCTAGGTTAGAAAAGGTTTAATGTAAATTGATGTAACTGAGTGGACTATTTGCATTTTTAATTGATTTGGCATTAATGTTTTCTTCAATGGAAGATTATTTTCATAAGTAATCACCTAGTTGTTTACGGACTTTTTCCTTTTTTCCCCAATTACGAAAAAAGAGCTCACGGCGGGTGTGACCGGTAGGCAGAGGATGCTCACTCCTCCTAGGCACATTATCCTACCTCTAACTTTGTAGAGGTTTGTGTTGGTCTGCATTGAATTTGTATTTTGATTTATGAATTTTTGAGATGGTTGAAAGTCTGTTATTGTGATTTTTCAGAATAGTCTTTTTTTTAGCTCACCTGAGCAAAAGGCTCGAGTGAGCTTTTATGATCACAATTTGTCCGTTGTCCGTCGTCGTCGTTGTTGTAAACTGTTGACATTTTCATCTTCTTATCAAGAACCACTGGGCAGATTTCAACCAAATTTGGTACAAAGCACCACTAGGTAAAGGGGATTCAAGTTTGTTCAAATGAAGGGCCACGCCCTTTTTAAAGGGGAGATAATTGAGAATTATTGAAAATTTGTTGGTATTTCTCAAAAATCTTCTTCTCAAAAACGTTTAGGCAGGTGAAGCTTTAACTTGGGTGGAGGCATCATCAGGTAGTGTAGATTCAAGTTTGTTCAAATCATGGTTTCCGGGGGTAGGGTGGGGCCACAATTGGGGGATCTAGTTTTACATAGGAATATATAGAGAAAATCTTTAAAAATCTTCTTCTCAAAAACTATCAGGCCAGAAAGACTCAAATTAAAATGGGAGCATCCTCATGTAGTGTAGATTCAAGTTTCTTCAAATCATGGTCCCCGGGGGGAGGGTGGGGCCACAATTGGGGGATCAAGTTTTACATAGGAATATATAGAGAAAATCTTTAAAAATCTTCTTCTCAAAAACTGTTAGGCCAGAAAAGCTCAAATTTGAATGGAAGCATCCTCAGGAAGTGTAGATTCAAGTTATTTCAAATCATGGTCCCTTGGGGTAGGGTGGGGCCACAATTGTGGGATCAATTTTTACTCAGGAATATATAGAGAAAATCTTAAAAAATCTTATTTTCAAAAACTGTTAGGCCAGAAAAGCTCAAATTTGAGTGGAAGCATCCTCAGATAGTGTATATTCAGGTTTGTTCAAATCATGGTCCCTGGGGGTAGGGTGGGGCCACAATTGCGGGATAAATTTTTGTATAGGAATATATAGAGAAAATCTTTTAAAAAATTTCTTTTAAAAACTATTTGGCCAAGAAAGCTCAAATTGGCGTGTAACCATCCTCAGATAATATAGATTCAAGTTTGTTCAAATCATGGTCCCTGGGGGTAGGGCGGGGCCACAATGGGGGATAAATTTTATATATAGAGACAATCTTTAAAAGTCTTCTTCTCAAAACAGAAAAAAAATCATTAAAACGGTTAGTCATAGATTCAAAACATTTAATAATAACACCGATTTCAGTTTGTAAATGTAAGCATGATGACCAACTCCGTTTCGATGGTAAAATTTCATAAATCTGATGAGAGAAAAAACAAACAAAAACATCAAAGACACCAAATATCAACTAGTGATGGGCCGATTATCGCCGACAATCGAAAGTCGGTCGCTAAATGTCTCCCGATGTCGATGATCGATTAAGATTTTCATAATCGATTATTTAAAAAAAAATTAATGAAAACGTAAGTTACAAAAATTCTTCGTACGACTTGACTTTTTCCAAACATCAAAACGAAAATAGGTTTTAAACAAAATGGCGGCGCGATGTGCAAGCCTCACGTACGAGGCAAATGCCACTAATCAAGATCCCAACAATAACATGACTCAGAAAATATTTCCATATCCAAATACAAACTATAAATCCACGGTGTGGAAGTTTTTTGGATTGTTGACTTGCTCATTTTCTTGAATAAAAACCTTGAAATGTACTGCTGAAACATTTAAGTGGTATGTCATGTGACTCGGCCAGTTGTAAACTTTATAGTCACGATGTTTAAATGTTAAATTGTTTTGGTTTAATAATTTTGAAATAGGATTTGAACTCTGAATTTCAAATTAATTTGTTATATTTTAAATTGTTTATGTTTATTGTTTGAAGATTTTGAACTTGTTCCTAACTTCTTAGTCACTATAAATGGTACAATTCCTAGTTTTCTTTTATTCTAACCAGGTGCAGTAAATTAGATTGTATGTGCATACATGTCATAATATATAAATTTTATTAACATATTTGATTTATTTGAAAAAATAGTTAATAATTTCAAACAACTGAAACAAGTATATATATATATTACTGTATATACAACGCAAGACGCAAGTTTTTGTTCAGAGTTTCATTCAATTAAACATAATTTGAAAATTTTCGATTATTTAATCGATTATACACTTTCGATTATTTCCGATAATCGATTATGAAAATTTTCCGATTTCCCATCACTAATATCAACTAGCTATAAATTGGAGAGGTCCGGGCACGAGCGCGGAAAATTTCATCTTAAATACTTTCTCATTTAATTGTCCATGTTGATCTCAGGGGAAATAAGAGCACTGATCTTTGTTCTCATAGAATACTTTTGTACTTTTTGTTTCCTTTCCTTTGATGACAGCAAATGCTGTGAAAAAGATGCTGTAAAAAAAGTATTAACATATTTTCATTCTAATGCATTCACCTTCGATGATGATTAAATACCTTTGTTTAAACATGATTTTAGGTTCTAGATTTAATCAAGATATTTTAAATTGCTCGTTAGTTCAACAATGTTTTTATTATAATTATTTTATACATGTATGTATAGTTTAAATATAGCATAATTCTGTTGTTTATTCTCATTTAAGGAGGTAGTGGACATCTCGTCTATATGAGTGTTGATTATAATTAAAATACTTTAACTGGTTTAGAAGTTTCTAATCTTAATATATTAAACGATAAATAAGCTTTTAAAATTGTTGGAACAGTAAACATTTTAAAATCCCAGGGAGATTCGAACTCATGACTTAGAGGTCCGTAGTGAACCCATTGGTCTACGCTGGTAGATAGCAAATTTGGGTAAAAAATTATTTATAATATTATAATAACGATAAATATAATGCCACAATTTGAACCAGCTTAAAGACAAAACTTTCTCAGATTTAGCCAGATGTCCTAGAGAGAGTGAACAGATACATTTCAATGATGGTGTTCACTATCTGTTGGTTTACACCGTCCTCTCCATTCATTCACATAAGATTGCCCCTCGTGACCAACTCTTCATTTGTGTAAAAAACAGACATCAGGTAACCCGCAAATGCCGTTCCGATTCCCTTCTTTCCAGCTAACCTGATGTCTTTTGGAAAAACAAAAACACCACTGTTTGGCATAAGCTTCATCATCTGGTTACAAAAAAGCCCAAAGAGATTATTTCTTTGCATATGATAATGAGTTTATCACCTTTTTCAATTCAGCATTACATTTATTTTTGAACATGAGTAGAGCAAGAATGTGAAATTAACCAACAAAATACTTACACCTCTCTTTCAGCCAAATCTTTTGGAATGAAACTAGCTCTGGTAAGGCCATCCTTTGCGTTTACCATTCTCCTTCAAGAAACTAATATACAATATAATTGGAATTTAGAAATCTTCATTGACAAATGCTTTGTAACATTTCAATGTCTTCTGTTGGTGTTTTGAAATCGAGGGTGTGATCTAAGTTTAAAAACAAGCATAATTAATTTTAAAACTTTTGAAATTGTTGATTGAATGTTATGAAAATGAAAAGTTCACAATATTTTAAAAATTTTGTATTTCATAATTTGTGAATATTAAGATATGATTCAAAGATTAAAAAAAGGCATTGCTATAGATAAGAATTATAACCATATAAAACACTCCTTACCAGGTTGGCTTGATGTACAGGTATATGAAGTAGACTTTAAAGTTTCCAACTCTCTCTCTCTCTCTCCGTTTCTTTAGGTTTTTTCTTTACATCATGAAGCTCTTTCTCCTTTTCCTTGAGAGGAAATTTATATTTCTGAGTTTTATCTTCCATGGATATTGTATTGTATATTATACACGAGTGGCCGTTTATATAAATATCGATTTGAACTGTTTGCATATAAATCAGGGACAACATGGAAATTTCTGGAAGCTATTGCACATCTATAGGACAATCAAAAGCATTTTCCAAGGTATGTTTTGTGTACTCTTGAAAACGTAGGAAGAGTTCAAAGCACAATGTTGGTTTTTTAAAATAGTTTTAAAGGGTTATAAAAGAATAGTTTGGAGAAAATATTTAGTAAGAAGCTAGAATAATCAGTGCTTTTCTGCAAGGGAATTGTTTAGAAATATCATTTTAAGGATCTTAAAGAGTTTCGTACATTTTACTGACATGTTTCCTGGTTTGTATAAATACCTACAGTGTCGTGGCTGTGTTGGAGTTCAACGAAACTCTTCCCATATAGACATCCACTGTAAAACATATGGTACTTATATCATTTTGGCTGGTAACGTTATTGATGTGAGACTCCCACATTTTGACGTCAACTGACCCTGTTTGGTCTGATAAGGTAATGATTCTTCGTTTTGATGTTTTAGTCTCCATAAAGTTTGTAATATAAGAGCAAACACAAATTCAATATCTACTAAAGGTTAACATTAATTGTTTTAATGGTTCATTTTTGGGAGTTTAACTATTATTGATTTCTGATAGCGCAATGTAAAATTGTGTCAAACATACTAAGTGTTGTATTTGTCAACTTGTCTGCACTAATAATAAATTAATACAGAAAAGGATGATAAAAAAGTGTGTTTTCAAGTAGATTGTTTTCTTTGTTTATTTATGTTTTGAATATCAATGGAAACAAATTTTGAACTCTTGTTGAGATTTAAATTATAATTAATCTCCATTACAGACATTTATATTGAAACTTATTTGCTACAGTTGGGTGTTGGCAGTGGAAGCCCTATTGCAATATCATACTCTGAATATTGCGATACATTGCAATATATTGCAAATACATAAGGACGTAGCGGGATCGCCTTGAGGACGCAGCTCCGGTGTGACAGGGGTTTAACACAAGCACAGAGTGATTTAAACTAACATTGTTATATCGAAAGTATGTAACAACAACACCAAACTTATATCTGCATAACCTGTGCTTTCACACTAAGTACTGAGTTTTGGACCGAAAAACTTTCCCAGAATATTTTTAAAGATTTTCCCTATATATATGTAAAAATTCAAACTGCCATCATGGCCCCGCCCTACCACTAGGGACTCTGATTTTGAATTTACAATACCCGAGGATGCCTCTACACAAGTTAAAGCTTTTCTGGCCAAATGGTCTTTAAAAAGAAGATTTTTAAAGATTTGCTCTATATATACCTATGTAAAAATTCATCCCCCTCTGTGGCCTCACCATACCACTGGACTATTATTTTAACAAACTTGAATCTATACGATTTGGAAATGCTTCCACTCAGATTTGGGCTTTCCTGGCCTAATAGTTTTGAGAAGAAGATTTTTTTAGAGATTTTCTCTATGTATAAAAATATATCCCCCATTGTGGCCCCGCCCTACCCTCAGGGACCATGATTTGAATAAACTTGAATCTACATTATCTGAGGATGGTTACCCGCCAATTTGAGCTTTCTTGGTCATATAGTTTTTGAGAAGAAGATTTTTAAAGATTTTCTCTATATATTCCTATGTAAAACTTGATCCCCAAATTGTGGCCCCACCTTACCCCCGGGGACCATGATTTGAACAAACTTGAATCTACACTACCTGAGGATGCTTCCATTCAAATTTGAGCTTTCTGGCCTAATAGTTTTTGAGAAGAAGATTTTCTCTATATATTCCTATGTAAAACTTGATTCCCCCGTTGTGGCCCCGCCCTACCCCAAGGGACTATGATTTGAACAAACTTGAATCTACACTACCTGAGGATGCTTCCATTTTAATTTGATCTTTTCTGGCCTAATTGTTTTTGAGAAGAAGATTTTTATAGATTTTCTCTATATCTTCCAATGTAAAACTTGATCCCCCCATTTTTGCCCCACCCTACCCCCGGGCACCATGATTTGAATGAGCTTGAATCTACACTACCTGAAGATGATTCCATTATAATTTGAGCTTTTCTGGCCTAATAGTTTTTGAGAAGAAGATTTTCGAAAAATACCAACAAATTTTCAATAATTCTCAACTATCTCCCCTTTAAAGAGGGCGTGGCCCTTCATTTGAACAAACTTGAATCCCCTTCACCTAGTGTTGCTTTGTGCCAAATTTAGTTGAAATCTGCCCTGTGGTTCTTGAGAAGAAGATGAAAATGTGAAAAGTTTACAACGACGACGACGACAACGACTACGACAACGACAACGACAGACAACGGACAAATTGTGATCAGAAAAGCTCACTTGAGCCTTTGGCTCAGGTGAGCTAAAAAGGGCTAATACCTTATAACAACAAGGGACAGCTCTTTTAAAATGTTTAAGGACGATTTAAAAATAAAAATGATTATTTAAAACAAACAATAACACAAAAGCATTAATCACTGTTGTTTCTGTAAATTATATATTATAATTTTGAGAGTTTATATCATGTGCGTATTGAAAAAAAAATTGCAACTACGCGTACTGTACGGTTAACGCATTTGAATAAAATATTGAGTATATTTTGTTACAAATATCTGCAACATCAGCATAATTTTTTCACCCTGCGCTTGAGACATTGCCGGCGTTGGTGCTGTAACAGTCAACGGTGGCAGGGGTTCAGCGCCTTCTTGTGAACCGACAGGATCTAACAGTTTTTAACGTTTTTAAAATAAATTTAAAATAAATAAACTTCTCTATATTAATTCTCATTGCGGGGCCCTTCCTGACTGGTCAGTTTTCTAGTTGTAGTTTAATTGAGTTAATCATAGAACACAACGCCGAGATAATTTCATTTCATTTTTGTTAAAGCTATACGATCTATTTTATTACTTTGTATTTGTAATAAACTTCAATTATACCTGCTGATAACTCTTGTGACTATTGAGAAATAATTGCAATTGCCTTACAGATCGTCATATAATGATAATACCAAAAACAAGGTTTTTTATGCTCTTATTTATGGCCGAGGAAACAGAACTTATTGCTAGGAAATCCATTTTGACAGCTGTCAAATATCGTCTGCAGCCGAATAATCTTTGTTACACCAACGTTTATTCCAAACGTAAAATATCAAGAGAAGATAAAAGCGTGTCGAAAAGTATCGTCTGCGGGGTTTCTTTTGATAAATCATTTACAAAGACACATCTTAACAAAAAAACATCTAATTAGTAACGAATTCCACAGTTTATTGAGAGGGAAAACGAGCGGCGATCAAAAGTTGCAATTCGTTTTGCCTGCAGAGGATACCCCTGCCGAGACCGAACAAAGTCAGAATCCACCACCCATCGATCATGGGGATGTGCTGTTCTTTAACGGAAAAGAGAACAACGAACTGGAAAGCAACGATATTGAGGTAAATATATATATACATTTATGTCGATGATCACATGATATAACTACTATCAGGACTATAGTATAATACTGCTTACTAAATCCGCGTAATCGAAGTGGCTTTATTTCACAGTGATGAAAGGGGGAAACCAACTCTAAAAATAGCAAGCGACTTTGTTTTCATTGGATAAATATTACCAAATTAACCAATCACATGCTTTGTAAAACTTATGTAAACAAAAAGGGGCTATCTATAATAACTCAACTAATTATATGCATGTTGATATAAATAATTTTTTCTTCAGAATCACAAAGAACATGTAAATGAGACATGTTTTCCTCCACCAGACAATGATTCAGAGTGGTTTCCATTTCCAGATAAGCTGAGTCTTCTTCTGTATGGATTATTACACAGTCCAACACATCATATTGTAAATAATGCAGTTCTTCTTTATATTATCAAATATATAAATTTTAATACATATTTTAATATATGACATTATAATTTGTATGTTGATTGAATATTTCGGGGAGAAGATAACTCTGGGTTGCCTATTTATATTATCAAGCCAAGTGAAATTGCCAAGCTTAAATTGAGCAATCCAACTATTTCACCAAATATTGCAAGGTAAGCCTCTAATTACATAAACAGAATGATTTTACATAAAATGAAAAGGATATAAATATGATATATAATATTTCGAAACTTATATTTGAAATCATTAAAAACTAGAGGTACTGCGAGCAAGCTCACAATTGATACCCCCCGCTAAGAAAAAATCATAATGTATTTTTTCTATTATAGAAAATATCGGATGAATCTATTTCATCGTCCATTTTCTATAAATAACAACTGCTCTATTTTTTAAAACTGTTAATGCTTATATGAGTACACAAACCAATTTCCATGCGCGGATCTAGAGGGGGGGGGGGTCGGGGGGGTCCCGACCCCCCCTGGAAAATGAAAATTTATTAAATTTACATAGTAAAATTATCGCGAAAATATGCCTCGGACCCCCCCTGGCAAACACAATTATCCTTCGGACCCCCCCTGGAAAAATTTTCTGGATCCGCGCATGAATTTCTATTCTTTAAATTCCATTTTAGTTCAAGTTAACTGTTAATGCATGAGGACATTTGCATCCTTATGTTAACAAACATGACTCGAATCAAACGAAATTCCACATGTCAAGCAGCCACTTAATATAAACATTTTGAATTATTGGTAAACTGAGCCCGATTTTTTTTTAACAATGACCTTGAACTTCCTCAATTGACCTTTGGTCAAGGTAATGACACACTCTCAGGTTATAAGCATTCTAGATGTGAATTAAGAATTTCCAATATTTGTCCATTAGAAAGATATGGACTGGACACGAGTTTAACACTTTTCTGCCAGTGACCTTGGCCTTGCCCAAATGACCTTGGGTCAAGGTCATGACAAACCCTTAGCTCATAGGCAATCTTTTTGTGAACTGAGAACTTCCAATGTTTCTCCATGAGAAAGATAGGGACCGGAAACGAATTTTGCACTTTTTTCTGCAATTGACCTTGACCTTGTCCAAATGACCTTGGGTCAAGGTCATGACACACCCTAAGGTCATAAGCAATCTTTATGTGAAGTAAAAACTTCCAATGTTTCTCCATTAAAAAGATATGGACCGGACACGAATTTTGCACTTTTTCTGTCAGTGACCTTGACCTTGCCCAAATGACCTTGGGTTAAGGTCATGACACACCCTTAGGTCATAAGCAATCTTTGTGTGAAGTAAAAACTTCCAATGTTTCTCCATAAGAACGATATGGACAGGACACGAATTTTGCACTTTTTCTGCCAGTGACCTTGACCTTGCCCAAATGACCTTGGGTTAAGGTCATGACACACCCTTAGGTCATAAGCAATCTTTGTGTGAAGTAAAAACTTCCAATGTTTCTCCATAAGAACGATATGGACCGGACACGAATTTTGCACTTTTTCTGCCAGTGACCTTGACCTTTCCCGAATGACCTTAGTTCAAGGTCATGACACACCCTTAGGTTATAAACAATCTTTGTGTGAAGTAAGAACTTCTAATGTTTTTCCATAAGAAAGATATGGACCGGACATGAATTTTGCACTTTTTCTGCCAGTGACCTTGACCTTGCCCAAATGACCTTGGGTTAAGATCATGACACACCCTTAGGTTATAAGCAATCTTTGTGTGAAGTAAGAACTTCAAATGTTTTTCCATAAGAAAGATATGGACCGGACACGAATTTTGCACTTTTTCTGCCAGTGACCTTGACCTTGCCCGAATGACCTTGGTTCAAGGTCATGACACACCCTTAGGTCATAAGCAATATTTGTGTGAAGTAAGAACTTCTAATGTTTCTCCATAAGAAAGATATGGACCGGACACGAATCGAACAGACAGACGGACAGACGGACGGACGGACGGACAAGGTGATTCCTATATACCCCCCCAAACTTTGTTTGCAGGGGGTATAAATATAGGTATCCTAGGAAAACCACAATTATAAATTATTTTAAGGTATAAATCACATTTGCAGACAAGGCATGAAGTTAAAATAATGTAAATATAAGCATGAAATTATGATTTTTTTAAGTATACAGTCTCATAACTGCAGCGATGTTTGCATACAAATTTTCATAACGCGCTAACGCGAGTTACTCAATTTGTATGCACACACCGCTGCAATTATAAGACTGTATACTTAAAAAAAGCATGACTCAATGCTACAGTAATGTCTAAACTTTCAGTTCTGCTTTTGTTTTAAAAACGTGATTGAAAGCCTGTATATAAAACCTGTTTTGAAAAAGAAAGGAAGAAAATGTGTTAGGAAAACTATTTCTCGAACACGTTGTATGTAATCGTTTCAAACATTCTTTAAAAAATGAGATGTTTAATGGCAAGTTAAATTTTCAAAAGGTAGCAAGCATTGTTATAAACAGTATGTACTCATGATTCATGTCAGGAATTGTATTTTTTTAAAACCGAACCCGCCTACTAAACACGTAACCTTTTCTCTAAGATAACTTCTTTATTTAAATCATTCTAAATTTTTGAAAACTGCATGTATGTGCAAGTTTAGAACAGTTGCGTGCTGACAAAGTTTACAGACCCAGAAACCTACTACTACACCAAAAAGCTGCAAATTACGTGCGAGAAACGTTTCGAGTAAACCGTTTAGCGTTTCTTGTGAATCGTGAAGCATTTCGTGTAAACCGTTTAGCGTTTCGGGCAAAGCGTGCAGAGTTTCAGGCAAAGCGTGTAAATAGTTTCGAGCAAATCGTGCAAGAACCGTGTTAAACGTTCATCAGATTTCATTCGGAACTCTCTGACAATTTAATTGTTTAAATATGGCGCCCGTGTTTTGCATTACTTTAAACTGTTTGTGTTTGTAGGTATTTTCATTAAAAAAAAATCTAGAAGAAATGATATACTAGTCTTATCTTTTTACAAAACTGAATAAATTTTTAACAAACAAAAAAAGAAGTGTATATGTATTAAAATACGACTAGATACAGACTACATGTATATATAACGTTTTTATACGATGTTTGTACTGGTACAATATTAAAATTCGCTATACATAAAAAAATTTAAAATACAGTTAGCAAAACATGATATCTATTGGAACAAATCTAAATAAACTTTAACTTACACGATCATGTTTTGATAAGCATGTATTTTTTTTTATTTATTTACATCGATAAGTCTTACTGAGACCATTAGGCTGTGAACAAGCAGCACACATAACCTCTGACATCGGATGAGACCTGCACCTGTCTGTACCTGTCAATCAAACTCTGTGTATTTGTTTTCATTGGATGGTCAAGCGTCTCTTTTTTGTCAATAGCCAATGGACAATTAATGACCTCAAGGTAATCGGAATCAGTATCTGATGAAGCACACAATTTAAATGATAGAAAATTTAATAATTATTTGAACAAAATTAAATGTAAACATAGAAAGAGAATATACTGTTCATTTTTATGAATTGCAGGAAGTAAGTTCTTTGGAATCCAGTTTATAGCTATTTTTACAGGTAATTATTTTAATTATTTAAACCAATGTTAACGGAAAACAAGAAGTCTTGGAAGACATTAACACACAGGGGTTTTCCTACAATGTACACAGCAGTGTAATTACATGTAACTATCATTGGAATCTATACTCATGGTACTTAATTCAAATAGATTATGATAATATACATGTATACACTACACGCCGTTATACGGAGCGCCGGTAATATATACGAATATTGAGTCAAAAATTTAAATCATTTTTATTTCTTGTTCTTTTAATACAATGTTAAATAACTTTGAAAAAAAAAATCCAAAATTGTAATTACAAATTTCTTTTTTGTTTAATCATTTTAATTTTTTCTGAGGTACATGAATATGTACAGAACATATTTATTTACGCGAATGATACGACATAGGAAAAAAATTATCGGTTGTTAGTATAACATTTTTTTCTAACGAATGTGAATGATTTAATTTTATATATTTTTCAACATTTTCGATGTAAATAATATGAGGTTTATTTACTGTTTGTCTTTTTACATCATATTCTCTGAAACCAATAAAAGTACTAATGTTAGAAGAAAAATCAAATCCCGCCGAATGCTGAAAAACCGATTTCAGTTTGTAATCATGCGGATTTTATTTTAGGTATTGACTATTGAGTTAAGGTAAGTTTTGTTCTGGATGATTTTATCATTTTATGTAGTAAAAGCACCCTTCCAACTGTTACTCAATTACATAACAAATGATGACCTGGGGCTATAAATGTTCTGAGCTGTGTGCGCAGAAGCGACACAAGATTCTCGGTCGCACGTGCCGATTGAATTGACACAGACTGACCAAATAAACAAACAGGTGGGAAATTGAAACAAAATTTTACACATAAGAAGAAGTCACCAAAAATGATTTTCGACAGATCTGGATATCTTTTCGCCAATTAAAAAAAATCCAGCGCGAGCACCTGTCAGCGGGGCGTGAGGAGAGGGGGACGCAGCAATGAGTTCGCTTCCACAATGAAACGGACGACCGTGTAGAAAAACTACAGATGTGATCAATATGTGACCGATAGAATCTAATCTAAGGTTGTTTAAAACTCATGTGAATATTCTTTAAAATAATCATCGAATGCCTCAATTCAGGACATTCTTTTATCGTGCTATCATGGAGTGAAATTTGAGTAACAGTTATCTATTCATAAATATACAGTACCGTGAACGCAGATCCCGTATATTCCGCGCACCCCCGCGGTCCAAACTGCAACGCGGTTTAAAACAGGTGTCTCAGGTAAAACCGCGTACCCCCGTGCTAGAGTTGTCCAGCAAATCAACACCGCCGCTGTCTTGATGATAAATTACAGGTGAACAAAGGTATTGAACTGAAACGCGAGTTAACTCCCTCGACTAAAAAATAATTGTCAGCTACACTACACTACATGTATAATTATATCATTTTATTCAATGGAACTATCTAGAATAATATACAATATATATATTTAAAATGTTAAATTTATAGAGTGTGTTTAAAATCATTCATCAATGCTTCTTGACGATGTATTTTTACAATTGGGAATGCGCATGCGTGAGAAAGGGCGGCAGGTACAAACTACAGGGAGTGATTTTTCTATGTATTTTGTAAAATATGCACTAAATATGTACTAGTCTGTGTTCGAAATTCTCAACATACTTATGAAACAACCTGTGCCGGTCAAATGACACGCTCGAATGACAAAAACAGAAAAATAAGACGGTCAACGTGAGTGGTGAGAGATCGCAAAAGATTCACATGAGTAATCCTCAAACCTCTGTTGTCCCAAGTCTCCATGGTATGGAATCTATGATAAACAGCAGTATTTATAACAGTTTTATTGCACAACAAGCACAGCATTCCACGCCTCATACTGCAACGAAGCAGCAAAACAGTGGTGTTATGTGTAACTCTTTCGCCCCCTATGGGCCCTAAGGTCCCATAAGTCATTTGGTTGGATTTCTATTGCCAATACATGGCCAACAACAACAGCAACAACCACAAAACATAGATATCATGCAAGCCCTTAGGTCCATGTCAAGAAATATTGATCAAATGTTTGCTAAACTTAACAAACTTGATACCATTGAAAAAAAGACTCACTGATCTGGAACGGAATTCCACGAGTGTAAATACAGAACTAAAAGAAATGAAGGTGATGGTCGATGGAATTGAGAGCAGTATGTCATTCATCAATAAACAGTATGAGGACCAAAGGAATGAAATCTCGGATATCACAAAAAATGTTTCAGATATTACGAATGCTAACAATCCCATGATGAAGGAACTGAATTCTATGAGATCAGATTTTGAGAACTTAATTGAACGCCACCTTGACCACTAGATGCGATCGATGAGGGACAACCTGATATTTGAAGGGATTCTTTAAACTTAAGAAGAAAATACAGAAGAAATCCTGAAGGAGTTTCTCAAGTCAAAGATGAATATAACCTCAGTTCCACAGAGTTCACAGAATGGGAAGGAAAATCCAGGGCCGTCCCAGACCAATTGTAGCAAAGTTTGTACGAAATGAATTCATCGATCATAATTATATTGTTATTCTTAGCCTTTATGTTATGATATTCTTTTGTCGATCTGTCTTTTGATTTCAATTTGACTGTATGCCAACATTGTGATGTCAATAAGCAGAAGTGAATTTAATAAATAAATAATTTTTTAGCTGCTTGATGGAGAGAAGGAGATTGATGACAGTACCTTTTTTGAATTATCAAAAGACGTGGAGCCATCAATCATCAATGAATCAATGACAACATCAGGTCAACTTGTGAAAAAACCAAAGGAGGTTTGTTTGTGTCCAATATCCTACTCGCATGATAATGTAGCTTATTAAACAGCATCAGTTTGATTACTGTACTCATCCATCTTTCCCCATAATAGCTACTGTACACGTACTGAGTATGTATGTTGAAAACGTTTTTGGGATATTGATTAAACTTGATCATGTATATTTAATTTACTTGAATAACAGAACTTGAATATTCCACAAATTTCAGTTCCTGTAAACCTTTTCATTGATGACACCTCTACAAATGTCAGTAAAAGATGGCAACCAATGCATTGTGCCCAAATGCAATTAGCAGGTACACAAATTAAAAACCAATATCTGTTAGAAAAGTTTAATCTAGCCCACCTGAATCGAATGATAAAGTGAGTTTTACTGATCACAAGTTACCCGCCTATCAAGAAGGGTTCAAAGTTTAATGCAAAAATAATTACAGAGAAATATTTAAGAAATAAACAGCAATGTTAAAATGTTCACTGGGATATGAACTTCGTTGGTCACGTCATCAAATCCTGTGAAGTCCAAAGGGCTTCTTAGAAGATTTGATCACAATATACCAACCAAGTTCATATCCTAGAGAACATTTTACATTGCTGTTGAATATTACTTAAACATGTATGTATTTGCATTTGAGAATGGCAAATCGTTCGGAATCATTAATGGTGTTTTTACGTTAACAATATTGCATGTGCGGTAATCATTGTGACGTCATTAAAACATTTAACCCCGGACAAGCAGTATTGGGTCCCCAGAACATTTTTTTTATTTGTTGCCTGTGTTTTATATATATAATCACGTACATTAATCAGACAATAATTATTATAAATACAAATGCACAGACTTCGCCTCAGCAATATAACATATAAGTCGGCAATTAATCCATCTGTATAAATGAAATCGTTAGAAAAGATATAGATCAACATAATAGTTTTGATTGCAATATACTTTGGATAACTTAATTACTTTTTTTCCATAAATTATACGTCATATTTATGAATAGTTCTTTTTCATTGCTAAAATGTCCCTAGATTGACCAAACTTTGAGAGTCTCAAAGGTCTAACTCTTATTACATTGAAACTGCTTTACTTAAATGTCACCGGCAATAAAAATTGAACTTAGATTTTATGGTGAAAAATAGTAGATTGTACCTTAAATAAGGTATTTACAAGTTGCCAGCGCGGTATCTCGACTACACGCGGTATGAATAACCTGTACAAACTCGAAAGGTATCAAAAAATAGAAAGAGGAGGTGTGTCTGATTTGGAGCGATCTGATTGGTCGTTTAACCTGTGACGTCATATCAACCATAACCTAAACTAGACAATCGTGAACGAAGGCGAAAACAGCGTTAATTTTATCGTTATCATGGCTGGAATCGACGTGAACCCCGACGGAATCCAGTTTATAGTTCAACCTTACCAGTTTGAGCCACATCGAGGACCAAAACAACCCCTGTCATCGTCAGAATCTTCAAGTGAGAGTGACTCTGAGCGAGATTCTGACATCGACGCTGTTGCGACTGATGAATGGTATGTATTGTTTCTTATTTATTTATTCGGCAATGAAACTTTAGAATAATAATACATTTAATTAAAACCTTTTATTGACTTAAACAAAAAATAAATAAATCGGTTAAATGAATCAATGTAAAGGAGCTATTCTTAATCCCATTTTTGGTCCACATTTCGCAAAAATTCCCAATTGAAAGTTGAATTTAATTTCAAAGTACAATCAAAGATCAAAGATCTATTTAATAAGTCCATGGTTGTATTTGTTTTGACAGTAATAAAACTGATAGTTTACATGCTCAAGCTAGTTAATAACTTTAATTATACCAACCATTTGCGTAAGATAGATACGCTGATTGTATAATTATGGACTAATTATATTTGATAAAAAAACGGACGGAGAAATGAGCAGTTGGAAGTGGCTACAAAGAAATAAAATTATTACATACCGCCAATTTTGTTTGTATGTGTTTTGAATATTGTCAATTGTTTTCAGTTATGAATTAGTTGCAAAATTGGTCAGAAAAAATAATTACCACACTTTAACAACTGTAACGCAAAGTCACACCAACTCATACAAATTGTTTTAAGAACATTGCACATTTGTTAAAAAAATTAAAACATTTTGTGTAATTTTGTGTCTCAACCATTTTACTGTTTTCTTAATTTTTTTTAACAATTTTTATTTTTAGGTGCATCTGTAATAACTGCGTTGCTACAATGTATGCATACTGCAACAGAGAGAAGATGCTGCCAGAGCTTTGCAGTTTGCCAGCCAAAACTAGATGAAGCCAGGATAACCTGCATCACAATGCATGAAGCCTTACAAGTCAACTGCTTGAATCACCACGTCCTTGAGCTCTCCTTCTACGAGTACCTAGATTACAATGGGCCTATTGGAGATGAAGAACCTGTCCATGAGTAAGTTTGATATTTACTGATTGTCAGTATACAAGATATCTCTGTATAATTAATAGGTAAATGATAAGTGATATTTCCAAGAAAAATGTTCTATAATGATTTTACAACAAGAATCTATATTTGTTAAACTTATTCAATGTCATTGTGTTTTTTCAGACTCTATCGGTACATCGCTTATCTCAGATACACCAGATGGTTGTGGCATCGCCTTGGGAAAAAGACTAGGAAGGTTATTCCCTCATGTGTAGTGAGTGCCATTCGCACCAGATTTCCATCTGACGAGTACACAGGATTTATGTATCTTAGAGACTACTGAGAAAAAAGAATTCATCGTAAAATACCACGAACGAAGAAATGTGTCATGTCGCAATTGATTTATTTTGTTCTGAACAATATTAACTATTGACTACAATATGTTTGTGCATAAAAGTATAAAAGTATATCAGGACATTCAAAATGTATATATGCATCAGTTGTTAATTTAAATAAATATGAAAAACATCAATCTTGTTGTAGTTTTATACATGTAAATACATAATATTGATTTATATATAAACATATATAGACAATTAAAGGAAAAATACCCGGTACTGCATCTTATTGAACCAGATGGCATTTATAGACATATACAATGTATGACATACATGTACAAGTTTGCAAACAGGTCAATGGTTTATAAAACTGCAGATATTTACATCACTTAAGTATCACTCGTCAATGTTTTCACTGTTTCTGATGTCAGCGGTTGAAACGTGTCCGGTATCTCCTCACTGCTTCACCTTTGTCCACTCGATGCCCAAAAGCAGCCATAGGTGGTGGGCATTCCTGACGGAAGGTCTCTTGTGCAACTTCATATGAAGGATATCTTCTCCTAAATCCAAAGATTTCCTCCATTAATCTGTCCACATGCTCTAAAAAAACATAAATAAATTACAGAAAATATTTATTACGCAAAACTTATTTCATCTTTTTGTCAAAGATTACCTTTTCAGTGTCTATGTGAGAATTACATGGAATTTTTTTATATGAATGATTTTTTTTCATAATGAAACAACTATTACTATAATTCAATGCAACATTAATTACCATATGAGCAGGTATCCATCACAGCTTTTAGGGTGTGGTCCCCTTCTTTGCCTTTGGATAAGCCACCTTCCAACGTAGATCACCACCTTCTGTAATTGCCTGCCTTCTTCCGGTGTTTTCATTTTAATGAATAGCAGCCAGTAGTACTATTAAAGTAATATAAGTTAAGATTGAGGATACAAAACTCTTTTCTTCTGGATAATAGAGTATAGACTAAGATATGAGTCTAATGAGATAATGTGTAATGGTTCAACTTACAATAACTAAGAGCAGCTTTGTAATTTTTATAAGAATATAGATTGAAGAAATTTACCTTGCAACAGGACAACCGATTATCACTGTATTTTCCAAAAGATTTCTCCGAAATTTTTGGTTCAATCTATATTTGTGGGTAACGAACCCGATGATATATTGTGAATCTTAAAATGTCGTTCGTTTTTAACATAAACATACGCACACACACAAGAATAGTAATAAGTATATCTTTGTACAAATAATCATCTTATCATTGATAACAAGCTGGCGAGATATTAATTATATATGCTTAAAACTTCAGAAAACATATTTCTCCGAGATTTTTTTGGCTCAGTCTGTATTTGTGGGTAACGAACCCGATGATATTGCAAAGTAAATATTTTCCCACAAACAAATTATACACAGTCAATAGTTAAAATTTTCAAAATTGTACTGAAAAGTTGCTTACCACAAAGTAGGTCCAGAAGTTTGCTTGGGTGAATTCGCACGGTGCTCGGATCGCCGATTATTGTCACTTTCTGGAGGTGACACGCAGTTACATGTACGTACACGTCTCTCACCTCAGCAGAACGAACCTCTATTTCTCTGCAGGGGAGAGTGCATCTTCTTATTGGGATGGAACACGTTAAACATACCGTGGAAAGGCAGATAAAACCTATGAACATAACTTTGGCCATGTCTGACTTCATCATCTGGGGTTCACAATCTCCAAATTAGTGTCATGAGGGTTGACCAATAAAAATCACGGTTTTATCACCCCTTTACCATAACTTTCAGCCCTTTTTTACTTTATCTCATCTGGGGTTCACAATCTCCTAATTTGTGGCGTGAGGTTTGACCAATAAAAATCACGGTTTTATCATCGTGATGCTGAGGACTATGTTAAGTAATAATAATACAGCGGTGGATCAAGGGGTTTTTTTTGTAAAGGGAGGGCCCGGGTTCCAGTATTATTATTTTTTGGTTTTCAAGGAGGGTGTGGAGGGCTTCACTCTCAAAATACTTTATTTTTATCCTGCTTTGGTAAAATTGTGTGTATAAATGTAGACACTAAATCTGTGTTTAATTAATAGCTTTGGACATGTTCAGACAGTAATAATAAATACAGTTGTTATAAAACAGTATTTATCTGGTCACATTGTACTTCTGCGCAGGTATGTCGTGACAGAGCGGTGTTTTTGAAGTCAGAATAAATTTACCGGGTTAAAATAAAATGAAACCTAAGTCATATGAACATGATTAATTAGGTAAATTACATATGCATTGTACATGGTGTACCGTCACTTAATTAATGTCACCTCTTAAATTCTAAGGATATTTTATTTTTAACATATCAAATTTAAAGGTTACCAAAATGAAAAACTCATGCAAGTTATTTATTACCACCTCCCGGAAAACCCTTTTCCTCCAATCACCACCTCGAGATTTTCCTCTTTGGAGGGTATAAAGATGTGAAGGACTGCGGTCAATACACATCAATGACCGAGATTAAAATCAACATGGGTGATGAGTACCTTGCGTTTTCGTAAGTTTCTTTACTTATTTATAACAATCGTTTTCTGTTTTTAAAAGCACAATTAGTTCAAAATCTGAATTCCTTCATTTTGTTTTGTTGTAAACGCATTACATGTAGTTTGATGCATAGCAGATACCCGTAGCTTATATGTGCACAGAAATGCAAAAACCTGTCGTTCTTATAGCCCTAGCGTCCACAGCTGTCATTCCAATCAAATGTATTTAAAAACAATTTGACTAGTTTTATTAGCTTCGCAGGGTAAAATATTTTGTTTATCTAAATTTCATTTAGGGGAAATTTTAACACGTTCAATCGAACGTCTATTCAAAAAAAAAATGAGCGCCCATGACGAAAATTTATCGGTTACATTATTCAATTGGTGAATAATGTAAAGTAAAGTTAAGTTAGGACAGAAGTCTCAGTTCTATAGGAAAATCAAAGGCCTGAAGGGCCACAATGGCGTCGAGTTGAAGTTAATTTGAAGAGTACAAACCTGAACAACTTTTTTAAAAAGTCAAAATAATTCATAGTATTCCATCATTGATCACACATACACTTTATTAAAAAAAATCCTTAAACAAATTATGATTCTGTAACTCTTAAGAAATGTATGTACAATAACATGAGATCAACTTTTCTTATTGTTTTGCTGGAGATTAATTTTTTTTTAAAATTGAGTCGGGCGGTCAATTAACACAAATAAAATTTAATATAGATTTTATGCAGTCAACTAAAATAATAAAAATATCAAAATAAACTGCGATTTCTTTTATTATCAAAAACCATTTTAATTTGGTTATTGACCATTCATTTAAAAATTGGTATCAATTATACTTCCTTTTTAAAAACAAATAAATTAGACAAAATACATCTGTCGACTACTTTCTGATAAGTAAAAATTATGTTTTTAACACAAAATTAATCAAATTTCAATTCATTACAAATTGACTCACCTTATTCCTAAAAAGTTTTGAATGTTACTTTAAAGTTTTAATAGAAATATCCTTGGAGTTAAAACATTGTAGATATTTTTTTTCTCTATTCAAATAGAATTAATAAGTATTAAAAGTATGATTGTATTTAATTCTATATATTGTACATTGCTGATAAAAACGCTGTCTCTTATTATCAATTGATTTAAAAATCACACGGGTCCAAATTACCGGACCGAAAAGATCAGGGGTAGATATAAGAAGGCACCTATTCATATCGTTTACAGTTAAAACTGAAAGTAGGCTAGTTGGTTTAAAGTTACTTTTTGTTGTAGATATAGTTCTGTGCAGGAAGTTTTTTGTTTCTAAAAGATCAAGCATTTGTACATAGTCAACATTCGATATGGAATCAAAATAAGCTGTTTGGCAGGCAGGTATATTTTATAAACAAATTGAGTACGTAGGCCTAACTATCGCAAGTGTGTGAAGTATACATCCGCTGAAACCAAGACGTATTGTTTACAATAAAATATGAACATTGTCAAAGACATCAACTATTTTTTTGTCTGCCAACTTGTTATATTGACGTACAGTTCTGTTCTAAATGGGAGCAAGTCTTCTTTTATTCCTCAAATACGAAAGAAAACGTTGCACTAATTTTTCGCGGATTCATTGATAGCATGCGTTGTTCAGCTCCTTACACTTCCGGTGGACATACAATCCCTAGATGGCTTTCGAGCTTCGCTCGACGCCATAAAAACCATGATTTCAAGGTTTTTTAGAAATTAAAAGAAATAAAAATATAACATTGTTATGATGATAACAGGATAGTTCTTTTTTACATGAAATAAAATAGTTATTTTTATTTTATTTTGCTTTGATAATAGTGATGAAACAGATTTTGAGCAGCTATTGGGCAGTTTTGATGAATTTACAGCACAGTAAGTATTTTGTAATTGCATACCTACTAGTATGTTGTAAGATCTCACTTAATTTTTGTGTGTTTAAAACGTTCTTTTTTATACGCTGATTTCAAATCACTTTTTTTCTTCAGTAGAAAAAAAAGTTAACTTATTGTAATTTTATTATTAACCTTTTATCCTTTATATTTTTTTTATCTTAAAGGTCTTCCTCTACTTTTTTAAAAAAAGAAACACCATCTGATGCAAAACCTACATCAAAAGTGGAGACTTTACCCACACTTTCCCTCACTAAAAATAATAGCGAGGGAATAAAAAAACGACTACCTTTCAAAAGGTTAGGATATCTTTACTCTTTGTTTATATTTTACTTAAAGAGTATCAATGATAAAAATATTTATTATTTGAGGTAATATATCTTTGAATATATATTTAATATTTAGTTACGCAACAACTACAAGTACCTTTAGTGGCTCAACATCGGGACCGGTGTATGATGAAAATTACCCCCCTCCTCGACCAGAAAAAGACACATTAATTAATGTAGAGGACTCCATTCTTACTACACTTCGGTAAATTATATATATATATAAAAAGGATATACTCATGCTTTCACTCCCATATATTCCTGTTTTGTTATTATTTTTTAACCAGTCTTCTTTTGAATTTCTTTTTTTTTAAGACAGAAAAATGATCAGAAGTTAAGAGCATTGGAAAAAGATTATTTGAACCAAACGTGGTTCAGGTAGTTGCGTCCACGGAGTTCAATGTCCTACAAAAGTTGCAGAGGAGGATGGCTGATGATATGGAACAGAGTGAGATAATAATGAATTATCTGGCAGACAAGTATGGTGAACCAGAGAAGAAACGCGTAAAATTTTCAACTCTGCAATAAGGACAAACTATTCATGAAAACAGCGCCTTGGAAAAATAGATTTACCCAACGACAAATCGTTATAGAGTACTGGAGAATGACTTACATCACGTTTGCTGGTTCAATAATACAATAAATTTCGTAAAGAGTTTTGTAGTATTTTGTTAGTTTCTCTGTCTTTTAAGAATTTTGAAGGACTGATATGAAACCGCCTTATATCAATCTGTACAGTATTGTTGACACGTATTCGTGCGTAAATCTCGTTGGACTGCGGGTATTTATCCACATATAGACAGGTTATAGGGCTATCTGAGTTGACGTTAGGTCTCAACATGCATTCCATTTGATCATTTTTTCTGTTTCTAATGCAAAACACTCATCACAATACACAGAGAGGCTATGATTGTCTTTTAAATATAATAATTTAAAGATAGTAAAACAGATACCTTAACAGTATGGTTTTCTCCAAGTCTCCTTTGGATCTCGGATGTCCCTTACCTCGGTTATATATGTATGAGACTAATAATGACCTTATACTGTCATTGGTACTCTCAGACTGTTTTGACCTCAAACGGTTTGCCCTTGTTGTATTGACCTTGACGATTAGCCCTCAGACTGTTTTGACCTCAAACAGTTTTGACCTCAGATGTTTGTGACGTGACATTGTATTGAGTACATGACCTACTTTAAGACCTGATTTTGACCTTGACCATGCCCTGACCTTGTGGGGGTCTGACCTTGACTTGACCTTGTGGGGGTGTGGTCCATATGACGTCACTGCCCCTATAGCCCACAGACTATACCCCTTACTACTCTTATCGCCCATCGTATTTTCTATTAACTGTTCTGTGAATACCAGTTTAGGATATTCACCGTACAAAATTGTGTTTTTAAGAAGACCAAAGTTTCCCTTAGTAAACTACCACAGTGAACCAGGACTTGACAGTTTTCCAAAGCAATAAACTCCGGGAAATGAACATAATTCGTACGGAAATACTCGACAATGCTCAGAGAGCAAAAGACACTATGGTTGAAAATGCGAATTCAACTCTACGACCGTTGACGTTACAAAAACATGATTATGTTTCCTTCATAATGAAAATGTGCATAAGTTGCAGAATCAATATTCTGGACCATTTGTTGTACACAACATTCCAGTGCACATACAGTTCTTTTGAAGGATCCAGTGACTAACAAAATATTTGACAGCAGTGTTCACATCAACCGAGTGAAAAAGCTATTGTTAGAGAACCGACCCCATCGGATTTCTTTAACGTGGTGTCATCGCGCCAGATAGCACAAAAAGACCAAAGTTGTCAAACCAAATCCGTTCAATTGCAAAATCAAACATGTGACTCAAAAACACGACCTCAAAGACACAGACAACCGCCGATTCGGTACCGAGATGGTAATCATGTAAATCCAACAGATGTTATTGTGTGTGATCGATCATCAGACTCTGACGATTGTCACAAAATTAAAAAGGTGATAGGACAAAAATATTCACCCCAGGGATTGCAGTATCTAATACAGGTTGTCGATGAACCTGCAGATAATGCGTTTTGGGTTACCCCTGCATACCTAAATACCAAAGCTCGCGAATCCATTAGGATCAGACCCCCTCCATTTATTGATGGGTAATTAATTGAGTCGTATCCCAGATTTAGATAATTATCTTTTCTTTAAATATACACGTTTAATTTTCTTTTATTTGCGCATATTATTTTTTTATGTGGTGATTTTTAATTTGTGGCTGGTTTTATGATTATCTTTTGCGGCAAAAGGTGTTTAACATGCAATGTTTAGTGCAGCTGTTAGTTGCGAGATAATTTCAAGACCTGTTTAATTAGCGACAGTGAGCCTCGTGTGCTGAATACTAAATACGTGGTCAGTCTGTAATCTGAGAATCTGTTTGTTTACACTTTGTGCGGCTAATTATTCAGTAATTATCTTTTGATAGCATCTATGCAATGCTGAAAGCTGCTGTGTATCAACAATTTTTTTAATGCATTATATGGTATGATGCAATATAGGGTAAACTAGTTCCGAGATAGTAACTGTGTGTTTACTTAGGTCATGTTTTGTTACAAACGTGTTTCAATATGTATTTGCTTTTGTAAGCACATTAATACGGAAACCGTATGTCTCAGTTTTTATCTGATGAGTTTTTTGTAGCAAGTGTGGTTTAAATGTTTTGTCATGTGTTATTCTGTGTGTTTTATTTGCATATGTGAGGTTAACAATGTATGCCTTTATAAGCACAAATACATAAACCGTATCTCAAGGGTTTTTTTATATGATGAGGATTTTGTAACAAGTGCGATTGGAATATTTCGTTATGTGTTTTATTGTGTTTTCAAAATATTTTTTTTCATTAATTAACCCTTGTTAAAAGGTACACATGTTATTTACTACGGACGGATGTCATGTTTATGTGTAATAGGGTTTATAAATGACAACAAATATTTATTATAATTTGTAACATCTTACTATATTATGCATCGGTCTTTTCATTTAGGAAATTCTAAAGTTGTAATTGGAAAATAATTAGTTTACTCTGAACTACGGAAAGTTGCATTCACATATGTTAGTAATTTCATCTTGACATCTCCCTTCCCTGAATCTTGGTATCAATGTCATTATTCTTTAATTATTGTCAAATTAACGGTCAGATCTGAGAAATACGTTTCTTTGATTTAATCATGGTTAAAATTACTGTTTCCTGTCTTCCATATGTGAGCGTTGTAAAATTTTGCCTGCTGATGCAAATTTATCTGAAACTGTTCAATCAACTCTATTGGTCAGTTAAGGTAAGAGTAGGCGGAGTTGTCAAAGATGAAAAGCATGCGAGTGAAAATTGTGTCTTCTTCTATTCCCGACCTTTGTTAAATTGAGTTGTTCTTTTGTATGTAATGTGATTACTGATTTTCGGACTTAATAAATTTTGGAAATTTTAAAAACGGTATTTATTATTCAACATCAAAGTGAATACGTTACAAGATAAGAGATGTTTTGAATGTTTAATTGGATTTTAACGTTAGTGCCTTTCATTCATTTACATGTATTTTGGATTTATTAAGTGATTTACATTTGGATTATATCTTATCTACTTTTGGATTTTAATAATTATATCATGGGAAGGATTTAATTACTACCGGAATATTATACTGAGCTTTACTTTACGCTACATAAACATAAGAAATTAAGTAAAATCGATTAAAACTCGGAATCGCGCAGAGCTTAGAAGTATCTTTAACCTCATAATACACTTGTTATGGAAGGAACTCTGAACAATTTGTTGTTTGGATTTAATAAGATCCGCAGTTCCTGTAAACAACACGGATTCGAGGATATTTGATGACGCATGGAAGCTCACTCGATCATTGTCGATTAAATAAACGTACGACGAATATTTCATGAACGAGTTAATAAATTGTAACTGGAAAAATTTAAACTAAATCTTTCTTAAACAAATTCGTAAAAATCATGTGTAATGCAAAAAGTGAGGATGACAAAAACTAAGATGATCAGGATTATCGAGAAAACCATGAAAATGGGGCTATTACTTTGTTTTATTCACAACCAGTAGAAGATGAAGACATTGATACTTTTAAGCGAAAGATATCTGTAACGCGACCGAGGGGTGATGATGTTAACAAATATGTCTAACTCCACTTCAACCTCAGACGTCACACATTTACTTGGGTTCTGTGCTACCCGCAACACATGCGTCGGATTTGCGATCTTTATAGATCAATGAAGAACAACACCATGCTTTTGTATAACAAATTGTATTGTACACCAATATTACAGCATGTAAGGCAGGAATAATGGAGAAGTCCCTTTACACTTTTTCTCATCCTATATTTATACAAGTAATAGCTTTCCAAAAAGCTTGTCTGACTAAAATAAAATTATTCAATGGAAGCATACATGTATTAATTAGGCTATCTTATCAAAAATGAATTTCAATATTCGCTTCTGATCATAAATTTATAAACGGAAGGTGCAAATTTAAGACGAAATGTCAGTCTTTTCTTCGATCTAGAACAGGTACATATGTATAACTTGAAATTCAATTATTTTATTAATTCAATTTTTGTAGGAATGTACACATATCATATAAGTCCATGTTAGCTTGAAAGCTTGAAATTGAATACTTAGTCATTTTTTAAAAATTGTAATTGTTATATTAAGATGCAAAATCAACTGAAAGGCATTTTTAACCATATGAAATTTGAAAGCGTTTACAAACACGTATTGTTTTAGAATTTGTGTGGGGCTGCTTCATCAAAATCATCTTGACAAGCAATTAAAAAAGGGCGGATTTTCAAATTCATGGAAAGAAAACCCTAACTGTATGAACTGAATGAACTCATCCATTGGCAGAAATGCATGGGGAGGGGACCAGAGGATTTTTTGGACATTTGTTAAGTAACAGCTGCATAAATGTTTATTATACTTTGGATCAGATGTTTTGGAAGAAATCAAATTAACAAACACACTTGATTAGTAATTGTTAAATGTAGTAATGTACATTTAGTAAGACACGCGAGTTATGATGATCTCTTTTCCAAGATAATTGAAATCGCCCACCTGAACAAAAATTTGGCACGCCCCGCTTTGGCGATTTAGTTCCTCCAGTAAACATTCCAGCTTTGTTTTAATCTTAATCCAAACTGATGACTCTCTTTTAATAATGATATTCCAACACCAATAATTACCTGCATTGTACCATATTAGACAATATGATACTATTTATTGCGATGACCCGTCCCCCTTTTCCACCGTTCAAATATGGTGGAATGCTGATCTTTTTTAAAATCAGGATCACATACGTGCACTGCATGGTGAACATCCTTTTAACTTAAAAACTCTTGATCGCTATTTTTATTACACCTCATATAACATTTTCATCATTCGTGAATGTAAATTCTGTCACCTTAAACATGCATCGGTTAATTTTTTTTGTGTAATGTCATGATATTGCTTGCTTCCATTGTCTGCACTGTTTCGGAGAATGTAACTTTTTAACCTTATATATGCCTGATGTCATGACGGCAGACAACTAGATAACAGCCTAACATAGTAAGACTTCTATTAGGCATCCGTTCGGCTCCAAATAATAGGGCTTCTTGCTACTTAACAAGATCAAGCCACCATTAGGCGTTAGGCACCAAGCAATAGGGCCTCTGCACCTAACATTAATTAGGCCCCTGCCTAAGACACCCAATGTCGTTAGGATGCCATTAGGCTACCTAGTGATTATATAATGACAAATGAAACAAAATATCTTTATTATGCATTAAAACTAACATAAAATAATAAACAAAAACACTACATTGGTCCCTCCTTATGAACTATGGACTTCACTGTCCATCAAACAAAAATGAGACTATTAAATGAAAGAAAATAAAATGTACACAACCCTGTTTCAAATTAAAAAAAATATGACATACTAATTAGTGCATAGAACGTTGTAAAAAACATACCGGTACATTATAAGAACACAGGATTATAAAATTAAAAAAAAACTGTATACGCCGAGTCACAGCACCATGATATTTAGCAGTCACAAAGTCAAGTCTCTGATCTCTCGGCAGCATTTCCTTCCCAGTTCGTCAGTCACGTCCATCTGTCTTACTGGATCGCTCATGTTACTCTCTAGCATATTCTATTCATTATACCCCCGCAAACGAAGTTTAGGGGGGTATATTGGTTTCACCCTGTCCGTCTGTCTGTAGACGCAACTTTGTCCCCCCTATAGAATTTTTTATTGTCCCCCGCCGCAACGCGGTGCGGGGACATAGAAATGCCGGGCGTCCGTCCGTGTGTCCGTGCGTCTGTGTGTCCGTCCGTCACACTTTTTTGTAAGCGCTCTCATGCCTACAAATTTTGACGGATTTTCATTAAATTTATACCAAATGTATATACAGTACCCGCAACGTTATTGTTTACAATCCTATTCTATCGTATCGTGTATCAATCCTATCGTATCGTGCATGTATACTGTTCTATCGTGCGTTAATCCTATCCTTTCGTGCGTGTATACTGTTCTATCGTGCGTTAATGCTATCCTATCGTGCGTGAATCCTATCAGGTTTATCGTTTAATTTCAACAATTCTTCCGTTTATCCTATCGTGTTAATCGTTTAGTGCCTTTTTATAAGCAAGTACATTTATTACAAAGTCGCAACTCGTTCGGTGCGCCGTATACGACTATTTATCGAACAAGAATTGTAAAATCCTATCCAACATTCCGTCAGGATACTAATTTTTAAATTTTTTAGATCAAAATTAACCAATATTATATGTAAATCATATCTGTTAACATTGAAAATGAAAAAGGAAGTTCTTAGGAACAAGGTAACATATTTACCTGTATATCGTATATATTAAATCGTACGCAGAGTGTATACCTGCGTAAACATTAACTTTTATGCAATATAATTTTTATATTTTCATATTTTACAGAAACAAAACTATTTATGATATAATTTATATTTAATTAAAACCCGAGTTGTATTTTAAACCCCTTATTTACCGTGTGATATTTGATTTCAGGCTGAAATTTTCTCGGCAATCAGCTAGGGTGTGTGGTAAGGTGGCAGGGGATAGTTTCGAAGGAAAGACCCGGTCAAAATTTTGAAATAAAGGGAGAACCTGGGGTTTGGCTGGTTATTTGAGGGGTATAAATTGGTAGAATATTTATTGCATTCATTTTGTGGATAGAGGAGCTCATGTCAATTTCATTGATATATGACACTTAATTATTGGTAGCACTTTTCATCCGATATGGAATGAAAATGCGAAACTGTGGCTAAAATTTTCACTTTCGGTTTTGTGCTTGAAAAGTAGGGTGGGTTCAGAACACGAAATGTCACTCGAAAAGAAGGTGATTGACCCCCCATCAATTGGTGATTATTTGCATGGGTATACATTTAGCTACCAATCCTATGGTAGTTTATGGCAGTTGCTCGGGACTGGAGCGTGGTTCTGGACCCGTGAAAATGTGAAAAAAAGGGCCATTTTTCAGAAAATTTTGAGACCGTCCCTGGCTATTCTTTATAGTGCTATATGTAAGTTGTACTTGTTTTATTCTGAAATGTTTAAAAATTCTCAAGAGTCGGGACCATGTGTCCCCTGCATGCCAACCAATTTTAGCAAATTTAAAAATCCACTGAAAAATTAAATCACATATATGAGCACTATCTGCCTCACATTTCCTCGACCAAAAAAACTATCCCCTGCCACCTAATGAAAACAATGTTAACAAATCGTACGCGGAATGTGTATCAGCGTAAATATTTATTTAAATTGCCTGTAATAATTCGTTTTTAATGCATTATTTTCTTATACAGAAAGAAATGAACATACTGTATGATAGATTTTATATTTACTTTATACAAGAGTTGGATTTATATAATTAAACCCGCTATTTTCCGAGTGATTTAATCTCGGGCTGAAATATTTGCGGCGATCGGCTAGGGTGTTCGGTAATGAAAACAATACAGAAAATTTATTGATCATTAAAGCTCAAAATTTTAATTGAAAAAAAAATTAACTTGTCATTTTTATACATTCTATAAATGATGCAGCGATGATTAACAACTCGGCAATTGTTACTGAAAAGAAATTCTACGTAAATCTTTATTTGTACGTGTTCTCTCTCAAATTCTGCCATTATCTGTTCGTAAATATCGTTTAAATCGATCATACGTTTATCATGAACATCGTTTATCCTTTCCTATCGTGTATCAATCCTATCATATCATGCGTGTATACTGTTCTATCGTGCGTTAATCCTATCCTTTCGTGCGTGTATACTGTTCTATCGTGCGTTAATGCTATCCTATCGTGCGTGAATCATATCCTATCGTTTATCTTGTAAAAAATAACGTTGCGGGTACTGTACCACTATTACCTTGGTCAAGTTCGAAAATCAGCATTGGTCGATACTTTTTGTTGGAGTTATGATACTTTGACCGCAATAATGACTCTGTTTTATCCAAAAATTGACCTTGTAAGCGCTCTCATGCCTACAAATTTTGACAGATTTTCATTAAATTTATACCAAATGTTTATACCACTATTACCTTGGTCAAGTTCGAAAATCAGCATTGGTCGATACTTTTTGTTGGAGTTATGGTACTTTGACCGCAATAATGACTCTGTTTTATCCAAAAATTGACCTTGAAAGCACTCTCATGCCTACAAATTTTGACGGATTTTCACTAAATTTATACCAATTGTATATACCACTATTACCTTGGACGAGTTCGAAAATCAGCATTGGTCGATACTTTTTGTTGGAGTTATGAGACTTTGACCGCAATAATGACTCTGTTTTATCCAAAAATTGACCTTGTAAGCGCTCTCATGCCTACAAATTTTGACAGATTTTCATTAAATTTATACCAAATGTTTATACCACTATTACCTTGGTCAAGTTCGAAAATCAGCATTGGTCGATACTTTTTGTTGGAGTTATGGTACTTTTACCGCAATAATGACTCCGTTTTATCCAAAAATTGACCTTTTAAGCGCTCTCATGCCTACAAATTTTGACAGATTTTCATTAAATTTATACCAAATGTTTATACCACTAATACTTTGGTCAAGTTCGAAAATCAGCATTGGTCGATGGACTCGATACTAGTATACTGCTTGACCGGCGGGGGACTCAGGAATTCTATTCTTCTTACTGCATGGAACAGTTTGAAAATTTGTACATATGTTGAACACCATCTGAAGATGTGCACCTGCAATTTTTGTTTAAGAACAGACAAGATTTAATGATTTTATGACAGTTTTCATTTTCCTTATTCTATATAGTGTACACTAATGTTGAAAAGTAAGGGAGGTAATCCTTACAGATTTTATTAATTAATTAATAGAAAACACTCTAAAATATTTTTATATAAATACATCCAGATGGAGTTTTTTGTCTTTATGTCTTAATTAATAAAAAAAAAAAATATTTTTTATAAGTATTCTATCAACTGACAATGCAAAGTTTTTGTTTGTCAATGATAAATACTTAGGAGCTAATGAGAACATCAAAGACAAGTGTGGCTGAATTCATTTGTCCCAAGGGAGCCATTATCTGAGCCATGGTTCAGATGGAGCATGTGTTTAGGGGAAATTGATAATCTGTAAAATGGGTGATGGTTTTGGGGCTATTTTAAAACTGTTTCATGTAAACCAAAAGGTATATAATTATAAGGAAATAAATAATATAATTATTAAATAATAATTATTAATAAAGAAGTTAAACTATTTTTAAAGGTTGTTTAAATTTATTTGTCAAGTAATTCGTGAAGTGACCCAATTGGGCATTAATTTAAATGAAATTCAAAATTACTGATATGATTGTAGTGTTTTGGCAATTTTAAAATTGTTTGTAATATTAAATTTTCTTTTTTACATATTTTTACATAGTATGGTAATTATGGTAATTTTTGGGAGTTTATTAAATTTAACAAGCTCATCAAAGAAAATCATAGTCCTATGGGATCAATTTTCTGATATGGAGTTCAATTGTGCCATAGGAGAAAGTGAGGAAAATTTGAAACAACTAATTGCATCTGTCAAGACTCTTATTAGAACGATATTGAAAGTTTTATCAACAGATTAGCAACGCTTGGCTACCGGTATTTCTATTCACTGCAAAGGGAGGGGTTATTGTCATTTTGTTGGTTTTTCTTTAAATCAATTAAATTAAAAAAAATATATCATCAAATACATACATTTGTAAATGTATTTCTGTTATAGATATGTATTTACAGTGAAATTCTGACAATTTTGATTTTGATTTTTCTTCGTTAACTTTTTTTTTTTTTTTACATTTCTAGATTTTTTTTTTTGTATGTGTTCCAAACCTTAATTATTATTCAATTCAATTATTTGTCCCATTTGAAATTAGCCTAGCGGGGGTATTAGTCCCAGTAGGACAGTTCTAGTTCACTTTGTAAGTAGATAAAGAAGTTCGCCCAGTCTATTAAATGAGGTTGAATGAATCTCGAAGTCGAAATTTGGTGGTTTCGTCTCACTGAAATGCCAGTTGGTGTTATTCTTCTCGTTGTTATAAAATTTATTATTATCGTTTCAACCACGTCTAAAATGTCTGTCGCTGAACCAGGGCTGCATTTTACAAAAGAACTTACGACAAAGTCGTTAATATTTACAGTCTTGTAAAGTGATCTTTTAAAAAAAAGTTTACATAAAATCATTCGTTTCAAATATTTCAATTCCCATAATTATATTTTCCAGCCATAAGAATAAATTTATGATTAGTTTGTGATTAATTAACATTCATTAATTTGGTCGTAAGTCGTAATTTCTTTTGTAAAACGCAACCCAGGCTCCTTGCGCTGCACATCTTCAGTTGATTCATGGTCCACGGCCTCGTCCTCCTCGGTCATTTCTGCTTCCAACGGCCGCCCCTCCTTATTATCACTGGAATCATCCGAGACTTTTCCATTTACTTTCTCCTCTTCACCACAAATCCCTTCCAATAGAGTGTCCATCCAGGTTCCAGGATATCAAAATCCAATGTTTCCTGTTCATCTTCTGGTACGTCAACTTGCAGAATGTCTTCCATTCTTTCTTTTGTTTCTGATATTAGCGGAGCATTGTTATTTTCCATGTCCATCAGTATCTTGGTCACAGCATCTGGAAGGCTATCCATGGAATCCCCACGTACTGTCGCAACTTTCCGATATGTTTCGGTGTCGTTGGTCGGCCAACCCCACATGACAGGTATGGACTGTCGGTCTCCACTAGAATTCCATCCGGAAAACTGTATTCGGCGCGTCCGCGCGCTCGCGGGACAGATTTTGTTGGTAAATAGATTATCGATTATACGATTTTATTTTCATCGGGCACGATGTTTCACTCTGCCAGAATGAGTAGTGAACAATGATGGTAATTGATGCACAAAGTGAAAAATAATCCTAATATCAATGAGTTTGATTTAAGTGAGGCACTTGGTGTCTTTTTCAATAGAAATCTATTAGAAACATTTAGTATATGAGAATGTAGAGTTGATAAATGAACGAGAGAAAAAAAAAACGTTTTAATAGGCTGTGAATTCTGTTGGTTTGAGGTGTACTACTGACGAGTAAGGATATTACCATTTATTTTATTCTAATTTAGCTAATATTAATAAAGGAAATGAATATATTCATATGAGCAAATGGCACAAATTTCCCCAAAAACAAAATTACGAGACGTCTGAGTCTTAATATATGTATACCATACTAGTTTATTTACTGCTTTAAAAGAGTATTTAGTTAATATACTTACCATACGAGAGGATAGTTCTCCCTTTTTTTGGAAAAGCAGATACAATCATTTTTCTGAACATAAAATATATCCTTCTTTGTAGCTTTCTTCCATTGGCTTAAAATAATATATCATTATATTAAAATTGAGTGTTACAACGTTGAAGTTTGAATAAGATTGGATCTGCCTTCTCCAAAGTCTGTTGATTTGGCTATTATTGGTTTTTTTTCCAAAACTAATGTGTCTTTTGAGTAATGCTGTTTTGAAACCAACACATTGTCAAGCTTCAAGTCTCTGTGGGCCACATCATTTTGGTGTAAATCTGCTAAGCCACTTCAGATATCTTTTGCAACATATAGTCTTAAATGTTTAAACCCAAAATATTGCAACAACCATCATGAGAATGCAGCATATCTTTGAGAATTCATACTTTACATTACGGAAATTCCACTTCTACAAATTTTAGGAGAATGATGTCTGGCGTTTGAGCTTTACGGAATCATTGCACATTTAATTCGAAACTCGTATCATTTCCGTGCGTCTTCTTTGCTCGATTTCGTTCTAAGCGGTCTCGTTAGCATATACCTTGAGTGGACGCCAACTACTGTTGCTATAAGTTTTCTTTGAACATTTATTAAAGTTTTATTACGTCGTTTGTACATACAATATTCATGTATGAAATAAAGTATGATTACAATTATTACCAAGTCAAAATTCACTCTATCAGACTTGTACACGTACTCTGTCCAAACAGGGCCCTTTGAGTATAACACACAGTCTCCGCCTGTCGCCGTGTATACCTCTTTTGCGTGAAGTAAGTGCATGCATGTTTTTTTTAATCAAATGAATACTTATATAATTTTATAAATTTTCATTTTTTATAATACGTGTGTTGAACCAGAATAATTGAGGATTGTTTTTAAAATGATGGAGACGGTAATTTTTCTTGAGGTGGAAAGGGGGCAAAGCCTATTTCCGTTAGCTTTTACTATGCCATTTCCTTTTCTTTCTTTCTTTTTTTTTTGTCTTCGATGTTTTAATATGAAATAATTGTACAAACGTATTTTGAATTTTTAAATCATTTTTACCGAAACTTTCAATATTTTCATGTAAGTCGAGAAAACTTGATTGTTGTTCTTTGCATTTTCGAGCTGGATGCCGAATACACAAGAGCTCCATGTGTCAGGTTTATCCATTGCGTTATTAGGGCCCCACAAGGATTTGCGGGTGCCCTTTAGTAATCACTGTCTGTCCGTCTGTCTGTCACTCTTCCGTCCACCAATGTTCTGGGTTTTTTTCTAATAACTTTGTTATGGTTATCCAATTAAGTTCAAGTTTGGCAGGTAGTTCAGTAGGCAGAAATACATATTTTGATGCTAAGTTTGATTCTCTATGTCTTCTGGTTTGGAGCTGGGGTGGTGGGGTAGATTCATTAAGTTAACTATGCATAAGAATGAATGGGCAAAGAGAGATAACTGCTGAGAATGTTACCATTGTATACTTGGAAGGCTGTGCAAAATTTGTCCTTTGGGATTAATTAACCTTTCACAGGAAAGAAAATCCTAAGCTTTCTCTATATCTGTCAATTGAGATTAATTACTGCACTGCCTGTGTCTGCAAATGAACATTGTTTTGAAGTTAAGGTCAATTTTGAATGATGTGTAGTACTGTGTACATTCTTTAAGATATGGATTTCAAATATAATATTCATACTTAATTTTGATAAAAATACCGTACACAATGATTAATGATAATTTTCTTGAATTCTAAAATCAAGATATATATTAAGATATCCTTTTCACTATTTTATTTTTAAGGTCTTCCGTTTCCAACGGAAGACCTTATAGTGATTGTTAGGTTTTTTCTTTCTTTCTTCTTCTTCTTCTTATTATTTTTTCCCCCTTTTTCTCTCGTGAATTTCTCAGAGATGTCTTGATGGATTTTTATAAAATTTTCAGGAATGACAGAAAATAAAAAGATCTAGAGGATTTTAATTAAAAATATTCTAAATTCACTTCCGGTCGTCCGTTTCCTGTCCCGCGACAAAAAGCTTGTCACCTCAAGATCTAAGAAACGGTAAAGACTTAAACATTCAAACTTTGTGGGATGATAGACCTATAGCTGTAGATGTGTTTAAACACTTTTGTTTTGTTCGTCATAACTTCCGGTCGTCACCGGAAGCACTTAAAAAATATTTTTTTTTACGCATCAATTTTTTTGTCAATAGAATAAATATATAAGAATAAATCTATACATAGGAAATCTCTGCGATGTAATATCAACAAAAAATTTCTACTTCCGGTGAGATATCTCAATTATCTCAGGTAGCTTTTTTAAAACACATTTTGTACCCGCGAGATATCAGAAACTATAAGCTATCAAGACACGAAACTTTCATAGATGATATACATTTGATTGAAGATGTGTTTAACCGGTTTCATTTTGTCTTCCGTCACTTCCGGTCCATACCGGAAGAGTTAAAAAAATCGAGCTGTCTATCAGTTTAACTGTTTTCCTTTGATATATTTTAGTTAGATAAATGAAAAATAATGTACAAAAGGCAAGTATACAAGAAATATTGAATACAATTTTCATTGAACACTTCTGTTTGCCCGTTTCCTGTCCAGAGACCAAAAACCTGATTTCGACGAGATCTCAAAAACAGTAACGACTTGAACAACCAAACTTTGTGGGATGATAGACCTATGTATGTACATGTGTTAACACTATTTTGTTTTATCCGGCGTAACTTCCGGTCGTCACAGGAAGTACACCCAATTTTGATATTTTTATCATTCACAATAATTTTCATATCCATTTTTTATTTATGTGAGAGAAGCAATGTCTTACAGTTAAATTGATACATCTATATCAAAACGGAAGACCTTTTTGTTGCTTTTGCAACAAGAGTCTAGTTTAGTTATTTATTTTACTTTTTTCTGCCTTAATGCTGTTAATTTTAACAGGTAATCAGATAATAACCCCATTCTGTCATTTTTGAAAAAAAAAATCTTATTGTAAATTTAGAAGAAAAGGATGAGAGAGCAGAGCAATTAATTAATTATCTTGCCTGCTGCAGAAAATTAGAGGCTTATCTCTATCTGTCATATGAAGATTAATGAACACCTTTGTCTGCAACTGATGTTTGTTTTAAAATTGAGGTCAACCCTGGATGATACAATGTATTTGTATTCATTAAAGGCTTGCATTTTATAAAACACTTGTTTAAATCTTTTTTTAATACGCATATAATTTAGTTTTTTTTTTTATTAGACATGAGGTTATCCCAGTTTTATGTAGATACAATCGAGTTTTTGGAAACAATGTAAAACTCCTGCGGGCACACCGTCTGAGGTTAAAAGTTTGAAGGCAACAATGACAGTATAAAAGTTAATATCAGTCTGCGGACATACACGATTATCAAATATGTATGAGGTCCAATTTTTTATAGCATGCAATTCTAACAAAATAATATTCATTTCAATGGCATTTTGGTCAATGTTCATTGGTATTTAGAAGATGTCGCAGTAAAAGTGGATGCTTGTAGATTGATGTGCTTTACATACAGTCAAACGCGAGGAACATATCAGTATAGAAAACAACTGGTTTAATAGTAATTCGGAGTCATGGGTCACCTTGATATCCAAGTCACCTTGATAAATGAGGTCACTTTGATCATCCTGATAAAAAACAACAACTTTGTCTCAGGTCACTTTCACTATTTGATGTCAATGACGAACTTAATAATAAGAACCGTCTGAGGTCACCAGCATGATAAAAAGGACAGTCTGTCACTCAAGTTCATCATCAAGGTTCATCAAGGTAATGACATCTCCGTTATTTATCCTTCACATTTTCGGAAGTTTGATACCACAGTTTAGAAGGACAAAACAAACATGATTGAAACCAAAATTTAAAACATTTGGATTTTTTTTTTACAAAAACAATCGCATGCACGACGAAACCGAACACTGGTTTGTTATAGTATAGCATCCGTTAACATTTATAATATCAATTGTATTACAACGTCGTTTAAGGCTCGGGTCACCATGCCTAGAGGCTTACTCTTTAATGTTGTTTCAACCTAGTTTGCGGTCTTGTGGCCTCTTGCTAATCGATCGTATTTAAATACCAAAGACACATAGATTGATCCTTGTTAAAAAGCTCAAATTCCACAAAGGCCTTTGTAGCACACTTTGTCTGCAAAAGATAGTTTTGCACATTACTTAATGATAATTGTAAAATAAAAATTTGTGTTCTTGTACCTTTCAGTCTTTTGGTACAGTCTTCATTGCTTTCGTCATTATTCTCCTTTCTAGCATTTGGTTGTACATCCTCCTCAATATTATTGTCCCTGTCTTTGATTTCAATATTTAAGGTCTTCCGTTTCCAACGGAAGACCTTATAGTGATTGTAATGTTTCTTATTATTATTTTTTTTTCCTATTTTTTGTCCACAAGATTTCTCAGAGATGGCGGGATGGATTTTCTTGAAATTTTCAGGACTGATAGAAAATGATAATATCTCTAGGCGTTTTTTTCATTTTTTCAAAATTCACTTCCTGTTGTCCGTTTCCTGTCCCGCGTTGAAAAAGCTTGTATCAACGAGATCTCAAAAACGGTAAAGACTTGAACATCCAAACTTTGAGGGATGATAGACCTATAGTTGTAGATGTGTTTAAACTATTTTGTTTTGTTCGTCGTATCTTCCGGTCGTCACCGGAAGCACTTCAAAAATAACTATTTTTTCGCATAACATTCATTTTCGATAAAATAAATATATAAGTATAAATCTATGCATAGGTTATCTATGCGATGTTAACTCAACAAAAAATTTCGACTTCCGGTGAGATATCTCAAATATCTCAGGTAGCTTTTTTGAAACACATTTTGTACAAACGAGATCTCAGAAACTATAAGCGATCAAAGCACAAAACTTTCATGGATGATAGACATTTGATTGAAGATGTGTTTAACCGGTTTCGTTTTGTCTTCCGTCACTTCCGGTCCACACAGGAAGAGTTCAAACAAATCGAGCTGTTTATCAGTTTAACTTATTTCCATTGATATTTGTAGTGTGCTGGATGAGAAATGAAGTACAAAGGGCAAGTTTACAAGATATATTAAATACAATTTAGATTGAGCACTTCCGTTTGTCCGTTTCCTGTCCCGCGTTGAAAAAGCTTGTATCAACGAGATCTCAAAAACGGTTAAGACTTGAACATCCAAACTTTGTGGGATGATAGACCCATAGCTGTAGATGTGTTCACACTATTTTGTTTCGTTCGGCGTAGCTTCCGGTCGTCACCGGAAGCACTTCAAAAATAACTACTTTTTCGCATAAAATTCTTTTTCCATAAAATAAATATATAAGTATAAATCTATGCATAGATTGTCTATGCGATGTTAACTCAACAAAAAAATTCGACTTCCGGTGAGATATCTCAAATATCTCAGGTAGCTTTTTTGAAACACATTTTGTACAAACGAGATCTCAGAAACTATAAGTGATTAAAGCACAAAACTTTCATGGATGATAGACATTTGATTGAAGATGTGTTTAACCGGTTTCGTTTTGTCTTCCGTCACTTCCAGTCCACACAGAAAGAGTTCAAACAAATCGAGCTGTTCATCAGTTTAACTTATTTCCATTGATATTTGTAGTGTGCTGGATGAGAAATGAAGTACAAAGGGCAAGTTTACAAGATATATTAAATACAATTTAGATTGAGCACTTCCGTTTGTCCGTTTCCTGTCCCGCGTTGAAAAAGCTTGTATCAACGAGATCTCAAAAACGGTAAAGACTTGAACATCCAAACTTTGTGGGATGATAGACCCATAGCTGTAGATGTGTTCACACTATTTTGTTTTGTTCGTCGTAACTTCCGGTCGTCACCGGAAGCACTTCAAAAATAACTACTTTTTTCGCATAAAATTCTTTTTCCATAAAATAAATATATAAGTATAAATCTATGCATAGATTGTCTATGCGATGTTAACTCAACAAAAAAATTCGACTTCCGGTGAGATATCTCAAATATCTCAGGTAGCTTTTTTGAAACACATTTTGTACAAACGAGATCTCAGAAACTATAAGCGATCAAAGCACAAAACTTTTATGGATGATAGACATTTGATTGAAGATGTGTTTAACCGGTTTCGTTTTGTCTTCCGTCACTTCCGGTCCACACAGGAAGAGTTCAAACAAATCGAGCTGTTTATCAGTTTAACTGTTTTCCTTTGATATTTGTAGTGAAGTCGATGAACAATTAAGTAGAAAGGGCAAGTACACAAAAAATTTTTAATTACAATTTACATTGAGCACTTCCGTTTGTCCGTTTCCTGTCCCAAGACAAAAAACCTTGATTCCTGGAGATCTCAAAAACGGTAACGACTTGAACGATCAAACTTTGTGGGATGATAGACCTATGTATGTACATGTGTTTACACTATTTTGTTTCGTTCGGCGTAGCTTCCGGTCGTCACCGGAAGCACTTCAAAAATTTGTTTTATTCATTTTACATAAAATGAAAATATCAGTATACAATCTTACATATGTCATCTATATAATTTTAAATTGGCAAATAAATTTTACTTCCGGTGAGATATCTCAAATATCTCTATGTAGCTTTTCTTTTTTCAAATTTGATGTCCGCAATATTTTCGTCATTGTAAGTGATTGAGACACGAATCTTTCATAGATTGTTTGATAGAATTTTGATTGGGGATGTGTTTAACGGGTTTAATTTTGTCAACTGTCACTTCTGGTTCTTACCGGAAGGGTTCAAACAAATCCTGTTTTTAACAAGTTTAGCTGACTTTCTTGGAATTTCATCTAGCCTGATAAACAGTGATGTACATTAAGCAAATGTACGAAAAATACCAGCTTTTGTTTTTATTAATCACTTTCGTTCGTCCGTTTCGGTCCCGAGACAAAAAATATTGTTTCAAAGAGATCTTAGATTTGGCAGAGTCGTGAACAACCAAACTTTGAGGAAAGATTGACTTATGATTGTACAAATGGTTAACATTTTTGTTTAGATCGGCGCTACTTCCGGTCGTCACAGAAAGTACTTAAAAAATTGATTTCTATTTCATTCTCGTTGTTTTACATGTAAGTAACGTCTGGATATATCATTCACAATAATTATCATATCAACTTTTTTTTGCATGTAAGAGAAGCAATGTCTTACAGTTAAATTGATACATGTATATCAAAACGGAAGACCTTTTTGTTGCTTTTGCAACAAGTGTCTAGTTTTTTTTATATTCTTTATTGCCATATGGAAATATATTACTTTATTAAGTATTTTTTTATGTGTCTTGTACTATAAAGAAGAAGCCCTACATCTTTAATATGACACTCCCTGTAGATGTGAGTTAATCCTTAAGATGTATTCAACCAAAATTTGGGAATACTTACTTTCATCAAAATACATGATTACGCCAAATGCTATTTTCTTATTTTGAAGATGATAGTAAACCTTTTCTCTAAAATATGACAGTTGCACTGAGAACTGACCATCCTGGTAACTCCCATTATCTTTCAATACAAACTGTAGCACACTATTATCTGCTTTAGAAACTTTTAATTTTTTTTTTTTAAATGAGTATGACAAAAAAAATCTACCATAAAGAAGGTGTAGCATCAGACCCGGAGTTAACTCGCGTGCCCCTATCACTCAATAAGATAACAATACCCCATGCGCGGATCCAGAAAATTTTTCCAGGGGGGGTCCGAAGGATAATTGTGTTTGCCAGGGGGGGGGGGGGGGGGTCCGAGGCATATTTTCGCGAATTTTACTATGTAAATTTAATAAATTTTCATTTTCCAGGGGGGGGGGGGGGGTCGGGACCACCCCGACCCCCCCTCTAGATCCGCGCATGATACCCCATTGGTTTCTGTACCTTGATGACCTAAATATTGTTAGGGAAAAAGAAAGCTTATTAACCCCTACATCAATGCCACTCTGACTTTTGCTTTAAAAAATACAACCCGACAGTTTGACTAGCAGTTGAGAGAGAGAGAGAGAGAGAGATTTTATTCACTCGGCTATGAAGTGTGTTTAATCAAACGAAATGTCGTTTCGATCCGAGGCCAGCTATTTAATTATGATGTGTTATTGAACCTTAAAACGCTACTTTGTTATAAGTAAATCAGGATATAAATAATGGTAAGAACGAGTTAACAAAAAGTCGCGTTGCTAAAAGTTGATAAGTTGTACGTCATGTATACGTGGTGACAGGGATAAAAAGTATCCGGTTGGGTTGAACTGTTTGCTAACCTGCTTAAATTTAAATATTCTACAATCGTTGATATATACGACTCTTTAGAGACATTCAATCAATGTTCAAATTCGAGAATTATCTCAATGTGGATTGCAGTCAAACCTTAATTCGTTCAATTTAACCTTTAGCGTTGATTAATGGCATATATCGTTAACCCGTACCATTCTTGCGTGATGCAGACTTGACAGCCAGGTTTATCTACCTCATCTCTATTAGGTTGATAGCCTTTGTTACTTTAATATATATGTATTTACTTCAATAAAGGTAGAAAAATCACGTTGCAATTGATATTCAATATTTGGGACAAGCTGTAATAAATAATAATAAACATACCTTCTAGCACATCAATGTCAAATTCTGCCAACTTAATATTAGTATCTTGTGAGTTTAAAGGAGGTTCGCCTGAAAAAAAAAGGAATGTCACTTTTATTTGCAACTATCGATATTAATTTTTGAAAGATTATTATCATTCAAATTCACTTCATGTTTAGCTTAATTTTCAGTGGGTATCACTAATGTAATAACTTTCTTACATCTCATTCTTATAGAAAATAAACCCCTTTAAGTCCTGTGAGATATAATCCGAAAATTCACCAACCAGTGCGTAATAAACCCCTCACCGGCAAACTTCGGTAGCTATTACACATTTTTTCTGTTAATCATCAGCTAATATGACGTAGATTTTGGTATGTTTGGCATCATTGTTCAACTTTGATCTCAAATTATGGCGACAAATAATTTTATCGAAGCCAACATGGTTAACAAGCCGCTAGCGCAGAATTTTCAGAAAAAATTATAAGAGACGGAATGTATAGACACATAGCTCTTTGCTAACAACAATCATTTATCACGTGATTTAAAAAAAAAATTCTTTGATTTTCTATAAGTATACGATATAAAGATCATTACTTGGCATTTTTCATATTGCACCCCACATGTATGTCAGCCTTTGAATCTGACAGCTTTCGAGCTGATATACAGCAACCTCCACTTAACATAGGATTCGATATATAAATGCCATGATAAAATCTATTTTGATTACAAACCCCTCTCCTTCTTTCTTTTGTTGTTATTTCACAACCCTTTCCGCAAATGAGCGGCAATCATGACGAAGAACTCGGTATGCATCGTTCATCTCCGATGTCCGAGTATGACGTCTTGGTATACAAACAGCTTTAATTTTCAGGAAAGATTATATGAGACTTAATGTATAGACACGGATCAATTTGTTGACAGTTATCATTTATACCATGATATGTTTTTATTATTATTATTTTTATATTTTCTAAAGATATCTGTTATAAAATTCATGACATGGCATTTCTATATCACATCCTATTGATAAGTCGGAGGTCGCTGCATATATCAGCAAGAGAGTTGCAATACTCGGAGATCTATGTTTACGTCATCAATGGTTGTGTATTCCTATCCAACGTGACGTCAAAAAAAAAAACATTACATCGGTTAAGGCGGTTGATTGACGTAAAATGAGAGAAAAAAAATCCGTTGAAAAGTGTTGAGTTGTAAATGTAAAGCACTTGAAATAAAAATATCGAAGAAATCATTGATCCGTGATAAAATCTTAAAACAAGGGTTGGTTTTTCTCATTTTTTAAGTAACTGTACATGTATCAAACGTAAAACACTTCAATGGAATAAGTGTAAAAATGTTGATGACTGGGTAATAAACACGTCAGTTTCTATTCACTAAGCAAGATAATTCATAAGATCTGGTAAAATTTAACAACACCTAATTTAATGCATGTAATCAGCGAAGGACCTGGGTTCGTTTTGCAATTGCTAATGTGAGTGATAGTTTTTTTAATACAATACTCGCTACATTCATACATACATGAATCACCAAAATATTTTTGCAAATTTTACTTCTTAAACAGAGATTTACTAAACCTAGATTATGCCTACCGTTTATAACATTTTGAGCACTTTGTAGAGGGGAAATAAAATAAAAACTTAATAAACTGATTATACCTTCAAGCTCCATGTCAGTTTCTGCGACCTGAATATTAGAGTCTTGTGAGCTAGCTTGAGGATTGCCTAAAAAAGTAAAAATATACCGTTTAACATTTTTTTTTTTTTTTACAGTCGACGGATTTTTAATCTCATGAAAAAAAAAGCTTCTTTTATAGGTCAGGCAATCATTTTTCAAAGGTCAACCTATGATTAAAATTACTTTAGCGCCATCAATTTATAGTTTGATAATCTAAAATTTATCACATACTGTATTCTTAATTAAAAAAACATATAAACTATATTTTTTATCCAAATCAAAACAAGGTTCAATACTGGTTAAGCATTTGAACTTTGGACTTTTTTTGTTGTGATATCCTTTTGTTTCCCAAGAGCCCTGTGACATGTATCTTGTCTTAAATAACAATCCTTTTGGGGATTTACTCTTAATGATTTATTATTACAACTTATTTTGTCACGTCTTGAAATTTATAACCAATAAGAAATGTTTAACTGTTTCTTTAAATTTAGTAATATATTCCTGCATTCATGATGCGACTCTTATTTTCTTGAATGATGCATGCATAAGGTTCCTTCATACTCATTTTACATGTTTTGTAAGTCAAATGTAAGTAAAAAGAAATCTTTCATATACAGAGAATTACAATAACGCAAATATTTTAAAACATAATAATTATGCTATTGCGAACCACTATAACATTTTTCTATGTATTTGGTCTCGTAATATTGTTGAAATCTTACCTTCGATATCTTTATTATTATCTGTATTTTCGAGAACTCTGCCATTTATGATTTCTCTTACTGCTGGAGGGCAGTGATAGATGTGTTCATTCATGGACTCGGAGTGACCCATATGTTTATAAAACAGTTCTCGATCTGATTGTGAGACATCAAGCAAGGCGTACTCCGTGGCAATATAATGTCGCATTCCAGTGGCATTAATGTTGTCAAGTTTTGCCTCGCGACATAATCTGTCGACGCAGTCCCATCCTGTTACATGACTTAAGGAAAGTTTTGTATTTGGAAAAGCAAAATCATTACTTGGATGTTCACCTGCACTTTTCCTGACATCTGAATCGGAAATAATTTTCAGTGCTTTAAAGCAGTCCTGAGGTAGTAAAACAGGCACTAATTTTGCCACTTTAGAGGCGCGAATATATGCAACCTTAGTTACACAAAGAAGTCTCTTTCCAATTTCATCTGTGATTCCTTCAGCTTTGCTTTTGTCTATCCATTCATCATTCAGAGCGTCTTGCCGTTCTTCCAGCGTCATTCTGCTGGCCTCTCCACCTCTGCGCGCGTTGAAGAGAGTTTATCTGCATACAAGCGCATCTCTTAATCTACAAAATTCTTTTGTGTCGAAAATTGTGTACGGTCCCTGCTTTGTTAAAGATTCGATTGTCTCCGTTGTTTGATTTCTTAGCTATTGCATGCTTGTTTTATCTGGGAGTTTAATTGGGGCTCGGAGTTCGGACTGTCTTTTTTATATAATTGATTCCTCGGCGTTTTTAAAGAAAGAGGACCATAAAAGATGCAATACTGATAAGAACTTATCCATTTCCTCTGCCTGATCATCTTGATGATTCAATAAATAACTGGCTTTCATTACCTCACATACATTTCTAATTAAATAGCGCAGTGGTTATTGCAGACCATTTTTAACTTTTTCTGTAATTTTATCAACTGCTAAGTTGATAATTGCCTCTTGAAGATGGCTAACGTTTCTTCGTTGAAACATTTCACTACAGCTTTTTGGATCTTTATTCTGTTTTTCCAGTATTACTTTTTTGAATTCTATAAATAGTCTAGCTATTTCTCTTAGTTTAGCATTTAGAGACAATCTTTTTTCCACTCCTTTGCGACTGCTTGCAACGTTTTGGTATACATGGTAACCGTACACTTTTAGCCATCCATCATTAGGTATTATTTCTTTTTGCTCAGCTTTTGTAAAACTACCTAAAATTTTTCCCCGGTACTCAAATGAAAATGACTTATCCTCTACCAGGTTCTGAACTGGTATTGATGTTAGTGTCAATGTTCCTTCTGCTGCAGGATATACTTTTTTATGTTTGTATATAAGATGGGCGCTGAAAATCCTTTGCATAAGGAACACATCTTGATGTTTTTTCCTTCCCCTTGATTCCGTTCTTTTATAAGTTTTGAGATGTCTACTTTTTCTTTACTTAACATTTCAGCATTTGCTTTGAAAATGCCCTCTTTTCTTAGCATGGCAAATGCCCTGTCTCTCAGTTCCTTTGGAAATGATAGTGCATGCCGAACTTCTTCTTCATTCTTGTGCTTTGATGTCAGGTGATCTTTGATCCTGCCTTTGAATTCCCCACAAAAGGGACAGGGTCTTCTTGGTTTTTTATAGTTTTTGTCCTTTTCTTCTGCAAAAGCATGGTACAATTATAGATTACAGCAATTCAAAATTTAATATAAGAAAACAAGTGATTCGCAGCGCCGGCGAGCGAAGCGAGCCATACTGTTAAGGTGTGTACGAATAGAAAATCCTGACCATCTGCACATTTACTCAAAGAATTGCAAATGGCATCTCCACGTTCTCGCGGGAATCAAAGTAAAACTTTTGAGAACCAGATAAAATGTGTCACTTTAAGAACGTCATGATCTTTTGAATATGTAGCAATGTACTACGCGTAGTTTTAATTATGTCTCCCCTTTCAAAGGGGAGACATATTGTTTTTGTCGACTTTCTTATTAGGGTCTTCCGTTTCCGTTTCCAACGGAAGACCCTCTTGTTATTCTTCGGTTTCTTTTTATTATTAAGGTCTTCCGTTTCCAACGAAAGACCTTATTGTTTTCGTTCTGTTTCTTTTTCCCTATTATTAAGGTCTTCCTTTTTCCAACGGAAGACCTTATTGTTTTCGTTCGGTTTCTTTTTCCCTATTATTATTAAGGTCTTCCGTCTTCAGCGGAAGACCTTACTGTTTTTCTACGCGTTCTCATTCTTCTATATTATTTTTCTTCTTGGTAGTCACCCTTATTTTCTCAGCCATTTCTCAATCGATTTTATTGATTTTTACAGGGATGATGTCTTAGGTGAATATCTCTTTGCATCTTACTTCCTGTCTGAAAATTCACTTCCGCTTCTGAATTATCTCCCTTTTTCGTGAATTTTGGAACATGATATTGTTCACGCATCTCCTCAAAAACTGTTATAGTTAGGGACTTGAAATTTATATGCAAGATAGAGTGGTTTTGGTAGATTTGCTTGCTTGTTTTAGATTTGACCAGAAGTCATCATCCTTGAAGCTCGCCCGGAACTGAAAATGTTGATGTTAAATTTTTTTGACAATTTGTACGAAATTTGAGATTTGATCACGAATATCTTTCTTCTAATCAATATTTTGCTAACACATGTAGAGCATCAAAAATTAATCTATAAAAAATCTTTCAACTGACACCAAGCAAAAGGGGCTGACCCCTCATATAAGGGGCCAAGAGGGGTCTAAAGTCTTTTATCTATATCTCTTTAATGAAAAATATTTTGTAATGTATTATAGAAGCGAAAATGTGTATCTTCCAGTTATCTACCTATATTTGTTAAGAGTTTTCTGATATGTTACATAATATGGATTTTAAAGGGGCTAGAAGTCCAATATTTTGATCATTTATTTCTTAAAAAGAAGAAATATTTTGAAATGCATTTTTGAAGAGAAGATACTCAGAATAATATTCGTAATAATATTTAACCACCAAAGTTTCGTTTAATGGTCCTTATAAGGAGATAAAAAGTCGGCCCCTAAAACAATCTTTCCCTAATATCTCAAAAACAGTAACAAATTTCTAAACACTTGTTGAACAAAATGTGTTTAATATTAAGGGACCTTTCATTGATATCAAGAAAAAGGGGCTAGCCCCTCAAATTACATGATAAGAGGGATCTAAATGTTTCAATCAAAGCTCTTATACATATATCAGAAACAAAACAAGGGCGAGAAGTCCAATACATTTATGATTTTTTTGTAAAAGAAAAAGAGGATATAGAAATTGAAGAAAAGAGTCTGTTTAAAATCAAAGGATTTTTCATTCTATTTCCAAATCATGTTTAGCTGGTAAATAGCAAAATAAAGGTCAAGCATGTATCTCAAACTCTAGTGATATTGGGAATTTAGTATTTTCCGTTTAATATAGAAGTCACCGACCACCGCCCCCCCCCCCCCCCCCACCCTTCATAAAATCATTTAGTTTTTCTGGCCGGATTTTACTTGATCTTTGATCTCGGACCTTTAATTTCAACTTAGTACCATTCTAGATTACCGCACTAATTACCAGACCAATTCTTTCATTATTAACAGAGTTATGAACTTTTTGGCATTTGAGTTTTAATTTTCGTGTTTGACATGTACTGTAGAAAAAAATTCTAACTCCCGAGCCCTTCACTCAATCCTCATGAAATTTTGTGTAAATGTACCTCGGACCTCATTCTGTTTTTCTGCCAAATTTGCAGCGGGTTGAACAATTAAGAAGAAATTTCCGATATCAAGCCGCGAGTAAAGCCTGTACGGGGACTTAAAATTTACACAGTGCAAGGGATGTAAACAGCCGCGTAATATTTCTGTTGCATGTATATTTCTTGTTTTCCGTTTAGTCTGTATCTACGATAGCGTGTGAACTACTTATGAATGTTAGAACTGTGGAAATTACTGTCATCGATTTTTTTATGAATAAATTTACGTGTTACTGATTTCGTTATTTCTATATTTATAAGAATTTTATCAATCCTGTTGATATAAAACAGTCAAACATAATAGTAAACGAAACAAAAAAATCTCTACTCTGAAATACATGTGTAAAATGCATCAGTCATTGTTTTAGGACTTCCCCTAATTGTCGTTAACCGAATCCGAGATCCACACCTCAAAATTCTACTTTCGATTTATTTACGACGAAAATCAAGCTCGGTCCTTTTCATCCCCCTCCAGACACAAACACGCATCAATATTTCAAATGACCTCGCACTGTTACCAAGCCTGAGTAGTGAAACATCTTACACGTTGTTTTTCCACTCATACAAAAATTCAGCTCCTGTCCCGGGCGGAAACGCCCCAAATTCAAAGAGAAAATCGGGAATTATTTCGCGTCAGCCATGTTTTGACGTGAACCTTCGATGATGAAATATAGACTGGCAATACCTGTCTGATATGTGCGATATATATTTCGTACGATAGAGACAGAGGACCAGTCTACGATGAAATACTGTTATGACACATGCAAAGGCTGTGTGTTCGAATCTCGCCGGAGCCAAGATTTGTTCTTTCTCTCTATTTCCTTCTCTCCATTTTTTTTTTTTGACTTTCTAACTTAGATATTCAAAATAAAGGGGTTGTTGGACTGAAGTACAAGTTGAAAACACTCGTACATTAAGATTTTGACAAAAACATTCTTTAATATTAGGGTCTTCCGTCTTCAGCGGATGACTCTTCTATTATTCTATTGTTTATTTGTCACTTTTCTATTATTTCACTTATTAAGGTTTTCCGTTTCCAACGGAAAACCTTATTGTTATTACTTTGTTCCTTTTTCCCTATTCTTCTATATTATTATTTTTTTTCTTACAAATTTTGTGCACGCAAGATCTCGAAAACTACTCAATTGATTTTTATGAAACTTGTCGATCTAATAGATGACGATGTGAACCGTATTGCAAATTTTTTTTTATTGATGACGTCACTTCAGGTTTTGAGATATAGTCGTTTTGTCGATTTTCAGAGAGGTATTTTTTCGGCAGTACTCCTTTTAAACTATAGCAGACATACACTTAAAATTTTCAGTGATGGTAGACGGAAGATTGAAATTGTGCATAAAGGTTTAAAATCATTTCGATCGCAAAAAGCGCCGAAGCTCGCCTGGACCCAAAAATTGAGATTAAACAGATATCATAATTTTTTCTGGTTTTCTTTGTTTATCTCTTTTCTGAATAATATTTTGTTAAAACATATAATGTTTAATTTTTTTATATTTATAAGACCTTTTATTTGATATCAAGACAAAGGGGCTGGCCCTTCAAATTAGGGGACCAAAGGGCTCTCAAGTCTTTCATCTATAGCCCCTTTACTGAGATATATTTTGTAAACGATTATAGAAGCAAATATGTTTATCTTACAGTTATGTATCCAAGCAGTGTCATGATTTTATAATGTGGTACGTAATTAAGGTTTTTAAGGGGTCAAAAATCCAAAACTTTGATCACCGATATCTCAGAAAGGAAAAATATATTTTGAAATCCAGTATAGAAGAAAAGATACTCAAAATGATCTACTAAACAATATGGATTCTTCAAAATTTCGTTAAACGACCCCAATAAGGAGATAAGGGATCAGCCCCTAAAACGCTCTTTCTGAGATATCTCAAGAATGGTAACTAATTTCTATACACTTGTTGAACAAAATATCTTTAAAAGTAAATGACTTTTCATTTGAAACGAGGAAAAAGAGGCTGCCCCTCGAATTAGAGATCTAAATGTTTTCAACCAAAGCTCATACATCTAAAACAAAATAGTATCTAGCCCTTAGAATGTAGACCTTTGTCTTATATGTTAAATCACGTTTAGCCGTTAAATAGCAAAACCAAGGTCGTACATGTATTTTATGTTCTAAAACACACGGAAGACCTCCTCGTTGCTCGCAACGAGATCGTGTCTAGTTATTTTTCTTTTTTTTTCCAACCAATTTTGTGTACGCGATTTCTCTAAAACTACTACACCGATTTACATGAAACTTTCAGGTCTAATAGATAATGATCTGAACCTTATTGGAAATTTTTTTTAATGATGACGTCACTTCCAGTTTTGAATTATTTACAATTTAACGATTTTCAGAGGGTCGGCTTGTCCAGGGGTAAACTCCTAAACGATTTAAGATATTGAGTTCAAAATTTCAGGAATTGTAGACTAAAGGTTGTAGATCTGACATGTGGTGTATATATTTTCCTGTCAACAAAAGCGCCGAAGCTCGCTAGAGCTAGAAAATTACAGTGAAAAAAGCGTCGTGGTTTTTCGTGGTTTTCTCTCAATATCTCTGTACTCGATTGTATTTTGTTATAACATGTAGAACAAAAAAACTTTATAAAGTCAAGAGCTTTTATGTGACATCAAGAAAAAGGGGCTGGCCCTTCAAATAAGGGGCTGAGGGAGCTATAAAGTCTTTTAATGATAACTTTTCACTGTAAAATATTTTGTGATAGTTTATAGAAGCAATTATGTTCATTTTAACGTTTTTCACCTCTTGAGAACGGTACAAAATTTGTAAACACTTGTTGAACAAAATGTGTTTGAATTGATTACAGCTTTCGTTTGAAATCATAAAAAAGGGGCTGGCTCTTCAAATAAGGGGCTGAGGGAGCTCTAAATTCTTTGAATGATAATTTTTTACCGTGAAATAGTTTGTGCTACGTTATAGAAGCAATTATGTTCATTCTAACGTTTTTCACCTACACATTGCATTCATTTACTCCTTTGTTACATAATCAGGGGATTTAAGGGGCAAGAAGTCCAAAAATTTGATGCTCAATATCTTCAAATGGAGGAAAATTTTGAAAAGCAATATTGAACAAAAGATGCACAAAATATTGAGCTAAACAATCTGCAATTATAATTTCTTTGTTATGCGGTCCCTAAAAGGAGTTACAGGGTCGGCCCCTGAAACGACCCTCTCAAGATATCTTGAGAACGCGCGTACTAAATTTGTAAACACATGTTGAAAAACAAGTGTTTGAATTGATTAGAGCTTTCATTTGAAATCATAAAAAGGGGCTGGCCCTTCAAATAAGGGGCTAAGGAGGCACTAAAGTCTTTTAATGATAACTTTTTACCGTGAAATAGTTTGTGATACGTCATAGAGGCAATTTTGTTCATTCTAAGGTTATTTACCTATACATGGCAATCATTTACCCCTATGTTACGTAATTAGGGATTTTAAGGGGCCAGAAGTCGAAAACTTTGATGCTCAATATTTCAAAATAGAGAAAAATTTTGAAAAGCAATATTGAAAAAAGATGCTAAAAATATTGAGCTTAACAATCTGCAACCATAATTTCTTTGTTATGCGGTCCCTAAAAGGAGTTACAGGGTCGGCTCCTGAAACGACCCTCTCAAGATATCTTGAGAACGCGCGTACAAAATTTGTAAACACATGTTGAAAAAAAAGTGTTTGAATTGATTAGAGCTTTCATTTGAAATCATAAAAAGGGGCTGGCCCTTCAAATAAGGGGCTAAGGAGGCACTAAAGTCTTTTAATGATAACTTTTTACCGTGAAATATTTTGTGATACGTCATAGAGGCAATTATGTTCATTCTAAGGTTATTTACCTATACATGGCAATCATTTACCCCTATGTTACATAATTAGGAATTTTAAGGGGCCAGAAGTCGAAAACTTTGATGCTCAATATTTCAAAATAGAGAAAAATTTTGAAAAGCAATATTGAAAAAAAAGATGCTAAAAATATTGAGCTTAACAATCTGCAACCATAATTTCTTTGTTATGCGGTCCCTAAAAGGAGTTACAGGGTCGGCCCCTGAAACGACCCTCTCAAGATATCTCGATAACAAAATTTGTAAACACTTGTTGAACAAAATGTGTTTGAATTGACAAGAACATTCTTATGAATTCAATAAAAAGGAGCTGGCCCTTGAAATAAGGGGCTGAGGGGGCTCTAAAGGCTTTTAATGATAACTTTTTACTGTGAAATATTTTGTGATACGTTATAGATCCAATTATGTTCATTCTAAGGTTATTTACCTATACATGGTAATCATTTCCTCCTATGTTATGTAATTAAGGATTTTAAGGGGCCAGAAGACCAACACTTTGATCTTCAATATCTCGAAATAGATGAAAATTCTGGAAAGCAGTATTTAACAAAAGATGCTCAAATTAATGTGCTTAACAATGTACAACCATATATTGTTTGTTATCTGGACCCTAAAAGGAGTTTTAGGACTTGATATCAAAACGATTTTTCCCGGATATCTCAAAAATGTTAATACCTTTTAAAATGAATGAAAAGGAGCTGATCCCTCAAATAAGGGACACCAAAGGGATAGATAATCTTTCACCCATTAAACTCATAGATTCCGCTTCCTTTTCCGGATAAGTTTCGTTGACGAAGATCAAGAGTAAGGTCATTCCTTATTCTAAAAATCTTACGGAAGACCTCCTCGTTGCTTGCAACGAAATCGTGTCTAGTTATTATTTTTTTTTCTTTTTTTTTCCAACCAATTTTGTGTACGCGATTTCTCTGAATCTACCCGACCGATTTACATGAAACTTTCAGGTCTGATAGATAATGATCTGAACCTTATTGGAAATTTTTTTTAATGATGACGTCACTTCCGGTTTTGAGTTATTTACAATTTAACGATTTTCAGAGGGTCGGCTTGTCCAGGGGTAAACTCCTAAACGATTTAAGATATTGAGTTCAAAATTTCAGGGATTGTAGACAAAAGGTTGTAGATCTGACATGTGGTATATATATTTTCCTGTGACCAAAAGCGCCGAAGCTCGCCCGAGCTCGAAAATTACAGTTAAAAAAGCGTCGTGATTTTTCGTGGTTTTCTTTCAATATCTCTTTCCTCGATAGTATTTTGTTATAACATGTAGAACAAAAAATCTTTAAAAAGTCAAGAATTTTCAAGTGACATCAAGAAAAAGGGGCTCACCCTTCAAATAAGGGGCTGAGGGAGATCTAAAGTCTTTTATTGATAACTTTTTACTCTGAAATATTTTGTGGTACGTTATAGAAGCAATTATGTTCATTCTAACGATATTCACCTAAACATGGCAATCATTAACTCCTATGTTACGTAATTAGGGATTTTAAGGGGCCAGGAGTCCAAAACTTTGATGCTGAACATCTCAAAATGGAGGAAAATTTTGATAAGCTATGCTAAGCTTATATGCTACACTGGTGACCGTTAAGGCCTATTGAGCTTTAAACTGATGATGCATTCTATTTGAACTTTCTTAACTTCCACTGATACATAAACATGTAGATGTCATGTACTACATTATTGAGAATAAAAGAGTGCTTCCTCATTTCATAACACAACAATTAACTTGCAGCAATTAAAAGTAGGGGTCTTTGGGGGAAAATACCAGTAGTTATAGGATTTAATTTGTAGCTGAAATATTTTCAACTTTTTTCTAACTGGAGGAGAATTCTAAATAACATTATCCTCAAACTTTTGACTACAGGCACATTGTAAGCAAATGTACAACCTTAATTTTGAATGCGGTTGATTCATTGCTTCACTTTTTTTTTAATATACCGCTGCCCAAGTTTCTCTCTTTTTCTTCCTTGTTGGAACAAAGACCAGGCCCTAAATTTCATTGCTTGCCAATTCCTTTCCTTCATGAACTGGCTTTTGGCCATCGCTTATAAAATGTCATATTTTCTAGGTGGTTTATTTGTTGATCTGATCTTTGACATCAAATGTTTTTTAGCTCACCTGAGCAGATTTCAACCAAATTTGGCACAAAGCACCAATAGGTGAAGGGGATTCAAGTTTGTTCAAATGAAGTGCCACGCCCTCTTTAAAGGGGAGATAATTGAGAATTATTGAAAATTTGTTGGTATTTTTCAAAAATCTTCTTCTCAAAAACTGTTCGGCCTGAAAAGCTTAAACTTGTGTGGAGGAATCATCAGGTAGTGTAGATTCAAGTTTGTGGGGCCACAATAGGGGGATCAAGTTTTACATAGGAATATATAGAATAAATCCTTAAAAAATTTTCTTCTCAAAAACTATAAGGCCAGAAAAGCTCAAATTTAAATGGAAGCATCCTCAGGAAGTGTAGATTCAAGTTTGTTCAAATCATGGTCCCCGGGGGTAGGGTGGGGCCACAATAGGGGGATTAGGTTTTACATACGAATATATAGAGAAAATCTTTAAAAATCTTCTTCTCAAAAACTATTAGGCCAGAAAAGCTCAAATTTAAATGGGAGCATCCTCAGGAAGTGTAAAATCAAGTTTGTTCAAATCATGGTCCCCGGGGGTAGGGTGGGGCCACAATTCTGGGATTAATTTTTATATAGGAATATATAGAGAAAATCTTTAAAAAAAAATTCTTTTAAAAACTATTTGGCCAAGAAAGCTCAAATTGGCGTGTAACCATCCTCAGATAATGTAGATTCAAGTTTGTTCAAATCATGGTCCCTGGGGGTAGGGCGGGGCCACAATGGGAGATAATTTTTTATATATAGAGAAAATCTTTAAAAGTCTTCTTCTCAAAACTATTAGGCCAGGAAAGCCCAAATTTGAGTGGAAGCATCCCCAGATCATATAGATTCAAGTTTGTTTAAATAATAGTCCAGGGGTAGGGTGAGGCCACAATGGGGGATGAATTTTTACTTAGGAATATATAGAGAAAATCTTTAAAAATCTTCTTTTTAAAGACTATTTGGCCAGAAAAGCTTAAACTTGTGTAGAGGCATCCTCGGGTAGTGTAAATTAAAGTTTGCAAAATCACAGTCCCTAGTGGTAGGGCGGGACCGTGATGGCGGTTTGAATTTTTACATAGGAATATATAGAGAAAATCTTTAAAAATATTCTCGGAAAGTTTTAGGTCCAAAACTCAGTACTTAGTGGGAAAGCACCGGTTATGCAGATTTAAGTTTAATGAAACCATGATTCTCTAGAGAAAAGTGGGGCCACGAAATGGGGGGTGGGGGTTATATAGGAATAGAGAAAAATCTTCTTACAGGTACAACAACAAAAGGGGCTTGGTATTTACCAAAAAATAAGAGGTGGATAAAAATTGGCAGATTTTCAATTTTTTTTTAGCAAGATCTACTGTACTCAGTGTTGTCAAGATATGTTGATACTGTAATGATAATTTGATCAGAATTAAGGCAATTGTTACTCAGGTGAGCGATGTGGCCCCTGGGCCTCTTGTTTATACTTTGTATTTCAGCTGTTGTCCACTGAGTTCAGCATTCAAGTAGTGATGACTGGTGGCAAACCTGGGTCAAAGTCGTGCAGCACAACAAAGAGGTCATCAGAGAAGTCCAAGCAATTTCAGAGGAAGAGGACACCTTCTACGGCGTTTGGTAGTATATTATTCGATAGACAACACACCCCAGGACCATTTTGAGCTAGAAAAGATTTATAATCAGTGCACATTACGAGATATGTTGACCGTGAATATAGTTACTCATTCTAGTTGGCCTGATTGCAGTAGTTAACACTGTCAATGTCAGTACCGCTTCTAAGCAAATAAGTAAAGACTTAGCAAGACAAAGCTATCCCCTTAACAAATCGTACGCGGAATGTGTATCTACGTTAAAACTTATTTAACTTGTATGCAATATTATTGAAAGCCGTAAGGTACCCCTACATAATTATTATTTTTTCCTATGTAACCGACCAAAATAATAATTTCACCTAACTTCACTTAAATTGCACTATTATTATCTTTTCACAATAATTGATATAATTTTAAATTTGTAAAAAAAAATTACTTTTTATCATTATAGTGTTCTGGTTAAAATAATAATAGAAATGCCCCCCAACAATAATTGTGATCGAAATCCACAAATTATTGTGCGAATACAAGTCAACATTATTATAATCGTAGCCAGCGAAACATTATAATTATTGTTGGGAAAAACAATAACTCTGCTTCAACCTTTACAATTATAATTTCGCAGACATAGAATCTGCCAAATAATTTGGACGCTTGTAAAACAACCGCTTTAACAACGAAGATCGTACAATTATAATTTTGCAGACCTGCAAAATAATTATTTGGACGCTTGAAATACAAACGTTTTTAGAACGAAGATCGTACAACATAATTATTTGGACGCTTGAAATATAAACGTGTTTAGAACGAAGATCAGCAGACCGACAAGATAATTATTTGGACGCTTGACAAGACAAACGTTCTTGAGACGGAGATCATTGACGGATAGCGCCCCGGATAAGCAAGGTAAGAAAACGTGCAGTAGATGTAGACTATATACTACAAATTAATATGTGTGATATATATGCAGCAGGGTCTGGTACAGGCATGTACCATCGTTTCTGAAAGTGGAGGACCCAGCGTCATCGAAAAAATGTTGACCAAGCAAAAAAAAAGAAAACGTAAGAACTAAAAAACCCACTGTCATTCAATCTGATATATGTAAATTAAAAAACAAATGTCTGCGAGAAAAAGTCAGAGGCCGCCGCCAGCCCCCCTCCCCCCCCCCCCCCCCCCCCCGTTCCCCTTCCCCCCGACGCTACGTGCCTGTGGTACCTTTGCATCCACAACAAAGTTGCTCTTGTATTGAATTATTCTGTCATATCTTTTTGGCTGATTAAACAGGTCCAGTACAATCACTTGATTTCATTTACCTACATAGCTTTATTTACCTACCTGAAGTAGGTTTATTTAGCGACATTCATGCAATTTCGCATTTCATGTAAAACAGTAGCTGCAGATCTGTAGCTCTCTGGTTGAAAAAATTCGGATAGACAAACCAGAGAGCTACAGTTCCAAGCGTTGTGAAAACCTCCGATTTACGCCGCCGTTTTTGTGTCGCTCGCTTCGGGAATTATGTCCGACTTTAAAAGCATTCAACCGCCTAAAAAATTGGATTTATTAATTAAACATATAGTTTACCCTAACTCTGCTAACTTTGCTTTCCTTTCAATGGTTCATAACGGCCATCCTTCGCCTTGGAATGTCATCGTTTTAAAAAACTCATGTTTACCTAGTAGCGGGATTTCGGGTGCGTCGATTTACCCAAATGGACCCAAATGAACCCAAATGGACCCAAATGGCGATTAAAGTGGAAAACAATTATAATTAAATCCTTATTACTAATATTATCACTTGTTTTAGTCATTTCATGGGGTTGTTAGCCCTTATTAAGAAAAATAAAGACCCAAATAAAGACCCAAATGGCGATTCAAGCGGAAAACAATTATAATAAAATCCTCATAATTTAGGGAAATTTGGAAAAATAAAAGCCGAAGGTCCAAAACAATAATTAAAATTATTTCAGTATATCTTTAAAAAATTGTTTTTGAAAAATAAAGATGAGCATTTTATCTCGATTTGTAAAGGTATATAATGTATGTAATTATATTCAAATAATATAAATATATATATATTATATAAAAATAAAACAACTTTTTAAAATAATTTTAATTATTGTTATGGACCTTCGGCTTTTATTTTTCCAAATTTCCCTAAATTATGAGGATTTTATTATAGGCCTAATTGTTTTCTGCTTGAATTTGGGTTCATTTGGGTCCATTTGGGTAAATCGACGCACCCGAGATCTCGCTACTAGGTAAACATGGCTGTCATAAGGCGAGTTTTTTAAAACGATGACATTCCAAGGCGAAGGATGGCCGTTATGAACCATTGAAAGGAAAGCAAAGTTAGCAGAGTTAGGGTAAACTATATGTTTAATTAATAAATCCAATTTTTTAGGCGGTTGAATGCTTTTAAAGTCGGATATAATTCCTGAAGCGAGCGACACAAAAACGGCGGCGTAAATCGGAGGTTTTTACAACGCTTGGAACTGTAGCTCTCTGGTTTGTCTATCCGAATTTTTTCAACCAGAGAGCTACAGATCTGCAGCTAGTAAAACAGACAAAAAGTCGCTGACTTTAAGCTTTCTACAGTGGTAGCCCCATGCTGTGTAGAAAAATCACTGGTTTAAAGGACATGCATCAAAGGACTTAGAAACACTGTCAGCTGAATTTTTTGGAAGTTTGGATGATTTTTTTTATTTTTTTTTATTGAGTTTTTCACTTTCACAACATATATACATACATACATGACTCATCTTGTACATGTATTTATATGATTATCTTGAAAAGATTCTAAGTATATGATTATTCTATATTATACAGTTCTTATGTAGTGAAAGTAAATTTTGAGAGAGAGAGAAATGAAGGGGAGAGAGCAAGGGAAAGGTTTGGGGCATTGTTCACATATGGATATAAAATTTTAACCATAATTATGTGATAGACCCCTGTTCTACAGGGATACTTAAGGGAGGAAAAAAGGATAAAACACGAAAAAAAGGACATCACAGTTCAAAACAAGATTGACATGAGACACAATAAAGAGACAATTTAATTATATATAATACAGTGCTATAGCTTATCACATATTTTTTGCCAATGGCTTTCATACTCCTTATATCTACAATTTTTCATTAGCATATATTTTTCAGTCAAGAGCCTTTCTATTACAACATTTTTCAATCCATGTATATTTGGATTTGTATTACTTTTGTATTTACAAGAAAAAATATATTGCTTCACAATAAGAACCAACAAGTTAAAAAATCTATAAATATCTCTATTTTTATATTTTCCAAAGAGAACTGATTGTTTATCAAATGTTATAAACAGATCAAACTGTCGCAAAATCCAGTCTTCAACAGCAGACCATAATTCTTTTACAATAGTACATTCATAGAATAAATGTCCAATACTCTCTTCATCTCTTTTACAGAAAGTACATACAGGAGACTCTGCTTTTTTTTATTTTGAAAAGATATTTATTTGTCGGAACAATCCTATGAAGAATTTGGAACTGTAACCAATGTAGTTTTGATTCTTGTGTAGATTTAAAGAGGAGTTCAAAAATTTTGTGCTAGGTTTCTTGTGAATAGTTATGACCATTTTCTCTCCATTTTGGTATAGATGTACATGTTTCTCTCTTTTTATCTAATAATAAGTTGTACATAAGTTTGCAGCCTTTACAATTATTATTAAACATTAGGATATGATTAGGGATAACAGGTCCATATTCTTTTATTATTTGTAAGTTTGGTATGTTTAAATCTTGTGTATGCAGTCTGATCCTTACAGCAGTTCTTAAACTTGCATATTCAATAAAGTTTGTCATTAGATTTATTTGTTTCAATTTTTCAAAGCTTATAAATGTTCCATTAATATCAAGTAAATCACTAACAAAAATAAATCTTGTATTGGCAAAGCTTTTAAAAAATACTGATTTATTGTCTACTGTGATTTTCGGATTGTACCATATATTATCATTTATAACCTGAGGTTTACTTATTAATCCATTTTGCTCCTGTATTTTTAACCAGCTAATGAACACCTCTTTCCAGAATGAATTTCCTAAATTTTTACATCAACTATATAAATAATATGTGCCATTCCTCCATATTTCTGGGATTTTAATTTTCAGAATGGATTCTAGAAGCTTTACCCATTTTGTATCAGCCCTAATAAGTCTTTTTATCCAAGTGGATTTGAGTGCGGTAATAAAATCCCTATAATCAATCATTTTGAGACCTCCATGGCAGTAATCTTGTACCATTATACTCTTTACTCTATGCACCATCCCATAAAAATTGAAAAATATCATTTTCGAAGTTTTTCAAGTAATCAGTACTTGGGTTGGGTAATGTTAGTATTAAATGATTTAATTTTGGTATTAATAAAGTCTTAATGACTGTGATTCGCCCAATAGGGGTTAGTTTTCTTGATTTCCATTGATATATTATTTTCTTATTTCTGAGAGTTTTGGTAAGTAGTTTAAGTCTTCCATTTCATCTAGTGTTACTGAGAATTTAATACCTAGGAGCTCAAAAGTTAAATTGTCCCAACTCAGTTTCCATCGTGAGTGATGAAATACATCTCTTGAAAATTTGTTACTACCGATCCAAACCATTTTTGTTTTTGTGAAATTTATTTTTAAGCCTGAAACTTGTGCGAAAGAGTCTAAAACCCTGAGGATGCCATCATATGATTGAGGTGTACCATCCATTATTATTGAGGTGTCGTCTGCGTATTGAGTTATTTTGTATTCGTCCCCGTCTATGATTATGCCTTTAATATCTTTATCGTTTCTTATTAGTATTCCTAAAATTTCAGCACAAAGTAAAAATAGGTATGGCGATATTGGGTCCCCTTGTCTACAGCCTCTTTCCGGTTAAAAATTTTCTGAAATTACACCGTTTTGAATTACACAAGCTTTTATTCCATTATAAAAGGTTTTAATCCAATTTTTAAAGGAGGGTCTAAAATTAAAAAGATCTAGTGCTTTCGAGATAACACTCCATGAGATAGTGTCAAAAGCTTTTTCAAAGTCAATTAACATTAATAGGCCTGGTATATCATGTTGTTCTGTATAGTACATGATGTCATAAATAAGTGTTATATTTTCCCCAATAAATCTTCCTTTTAGAAATCCAGTCTGGTCGTTATTTATCAGTTTATCTAGAACTGTTTTCATACATTTTTTTTGTTTTTTTTTTAAGGAAATTCAGTACCTCTGTATTCGTTAAAGGACCTTCAAGGGTGTTTAATTCTTCATTATTAAGTTTAGGACTATTTATTGTTTTCAACTTATCATAAAGACTATATTCATCTATGATTTCTCTTTTCTTATACAGCTTTTCATAAAAGGCCTTTGTTTCTTTTAATATTTCTGTTTGATCAAGAATGAATGACCCATCTTCTTTTTCTATATTTGGAATTTGTTTGTTAATAAAGTTCCGAGTCTCAAGATTAATAAAATATCTAGTAGGCTTTTCCCCCTCATCAATCCATTTAGACTTTGACCTTATACAATGACCTTTTAATCTATTTTTTCTTATGTTGAGTAACTCATCTTGTTTGTCTGAAAGTGAATTTAAAGAGTTTTCTGTTAGATTCTGCTCTAAAGAAACAATATCTTTTTCTAGTTTGTGTTCTCTTTCATTTATTTTTTTTTTCTTGTAGGCAGAATATGAGATGGATTTGCCTCTTATTTCAGCAAGCAGAATGTCCAAAAAAAGTTGATCATCAATAATGAATTGTATCTCGTCATTTCTAATATTATCTAAGTTTTCTAAGTTGTATATGGGGCAAACATATTGACTTTTGACTTCCCTAATTATTTTTTTAATATAATTAATATATGTCATATCAACTAAAAGGGAATTATTAAATTTTCAGAAACCTTTCCCGTTTATAAATTCATTTATTTTATATTCTAAAATCACAGGAGAATGGTCTGATCGATAACTATTTTCATATTTAATTTGTGGTACTCGGTTTGTAAGTGTTTCAGATATTAGGAAAAAATCTAGTCTAGCTTGTTTTATGGGGTTTTTTCTCCTCCATGTATATCTCTTTAGATTTGGATTAGTTTCCCCAAATATGTCTACCAGATTAAATGTATCTATTAATTTCAATACTTCCATTCTAGCTTTTGGGTTGTTCAAGTGCTTATAGTTCATAGAATCTGAATCTTTATTCTTTACTAGATTAAAGTCACCCCCCATTATAATATGCTGGGTATTTAGACACGAGTCAATTTTACCTGTTATTTCCGAATAAAAATTGGGTGTATCTAAATTTGGACCATATATATTTACTAGTAAAAGGTTCATATTTTCAATAGTGGTATCTAGTATCAGATAATTACCACTGTCGTCTTTATGTACATTGTGTACCTTATATTCAAAATTATTATTTAAAAGAATTGCTACCCCTCTTGAATTTGTTTTAAAACTATTAAAAAAAGCTTTAGATCCCCATTGTGATTGTATTAATATTTCCTCTTTTTCATTAAAATGTGTATCTTGTGAAAAATAAATATTGTAGTTTTTCATTCTAAGATTTTTGAACACATCTTTTCTCTTATTGAAATCATTGAGCCCTTGGCAGTTTAAAGTTAATACTTTTAACTTATTTTCCTCAAAATCCTTGTTGTCCATTGGATTTAACTATAATCATTGCCCCAGTGTGATGAGAAAAGAAAGATATCAACTAATGAAAAGTAATGTGGAAAGAAATGTGCAGGCATGTCTTGGTGAAATTGGCGTCGAGATTAACCCCCAAAAACCCACTATATTGATCATAGTAATCAATTTGAAATAAAAGTAACGTTATATAACAACTAGATTCAGTTCGGGTGTAGGTGATGCCATAGGCACGCTCATATGTCTAAAATAAAAAAGATATATTACTTAACTTGCTGTATGATCCCTTTTTAAAAGTGCTTCTTTCGTGAATATAGCTTAACTCGGGATATTTACAACAGTAAATTGAATTTTCTTGGGTAAGATACAGGACAAAGAGAAAATTTTGACATTAAAGAGAGTACGTATAGCCCCCTACTGTGTTTTGTGGGAAAAAAGAAGACAAGGAATAAGGAAACATTACTACCTTCTACAGAAACCATTTCCATGAATATCCATATTCGTAACCGTATATAAACACATGCTACGTAACATCAAAACTCAATGCTCCAGCGTAGCGGATAAATAAATTCCGGAATATTGTATAACTTATTCAAAATAAAGGAAAAAAGATGAAATGGTTTACAAAAAGATCATTAATAACAAATTAGAAAAAAATAAAACAATATTATGATTGAAATATTCGTGCATCGTATATTGAAAAAAAGCCGAACTTTTCGGGCACATAGTACACACGAAGTACATATACTGATGAGCCCAGGAATTGTAAATCTCCTGGAGAGTAAGTACGGTAAAGACGAAAACATTGGGGTGATATATAAAATAAATACATAAATAAATAAATTTATAAAAAATCAAAGCTAATGAGAAAAAAGGAACACATATGAGGTACTTCACATTTCATATATAGAAAAAAGCTTAAGTTTCCGTGCACTTAGTAATTACCTACATCTTCATATAAACAGATACAACATTTTTATTTTTATTTGCTAAATCATCCCCTCTTTCTCTCACTCTCTTTTCTTGTCTACTTATATATTTTACTTGCTACCCATCTCTCTCTCTCTCTCTCTCTCTCTCTCTCTCTCTCTGAGACTCTCTCTCTCACACACATACATACACAAACGCACTGTATCTCTCTCTCTCTTAATTTTTTTCTTTCTAAGTCTGAATGTCTGACTGTATTTATTAAATTAAATGCTGTTTCTGTTCATGTTTACACTTATTCCTATCACATTTCTTTCTTTCTTCTTCTTTTCTCTGTCTTGGTATGCCTTGGTCTCTCTCTCTCTCTCTCTCTCTCTCTCTCTCTTGCTCTCTCTCTACATGTTTGTCTCTTAATGTCTCTTTATGTGTTACCTCTTTGCAACTGCATGTCCATCTATTCATCCATCTGTTTGTTTCTCCTTCTCCTTCTCTCTCTTTCTCTTGCTCCTTTTTCTTTTCACTTATATCTTTTACTTGCCATTTATATCTTCTCTCTCTCTCTTTCTCTCTCTCTGTGTGTGCATGTATGTTTAAGAAATAAATGGCAATTTAAAAAGTTCATTGGGATATGAACTTGGTTGGTCACATGATCATATCCTGTAAAGCTAGGAGGGCTTCTCAGAAGATTTGATCAAGTACCATCCAAATTTATATCCTGGTGAATTACTTAACATTGCTAACATTGTATATAAATGTTTGATAATACCAAATCATTAAAATGATGTTTTTTGTTTACAAATTTATGCAATTGTCAAATGATAAGCATGTGCAATTATCATGAAAAAGTTTACACAGAATTGATTAGTTCATATAACTAAAGGAAGCAATTTGTAAATGTAGATATTTACATTTCACATTGTGTGGAAAGCTACTAAAGATATAAGCACCATTACACAGACTGGGTATTCAAAGGTTTAAATGATGAGTTCCCCGGTCGACAGTAAATTATGCTATTCAAAGTGTCTACGGTCAACTGAGAAACAGGTTGACTGTTGACAGTAGACACTTTCCATAACAGGTTGTCAACCCTCAACCTGTCCCTCAGTAGATAGATCAATAGAATATTTCATGGAAAGTGTAAACTGTCAACCCTCAACCTGTCCCCCTGCATGTCAACATGAAATTGTTTCTCTGTGTTGTATATGTTTATTTATTACTAAACATTTCTTGTTATTTTTTCAGCCTATTGTTCTATTAAACATGTATGTAGTTCCCCCTTCCCTTCTGCTTTCTGACTGCATATGTCTGTATGCTCTATCTGTCTGTCTCTCTGTCTTTGACACTCTCACTTTTACAGTCTCTCTCTCTCTCTCTCTCTCTCCCTCTTTTTCTGCATGTTTATTCCTAAATACCTCTGCATATATCTGTCTTTCTCTAACTCAGACTCTCCCTCTCTGTCTTTCTCTCTGTCTGTCTGTTTCTCTCTCTCTCTCTCTCTCTCTCTCTCTCTCTCTCTCTCTCTCTCTGTATGTTACTGATGCCTGTGTATAAAAGCTCCATCTGTCTTTAATCAATTTGATCTGTCTGATATGATCTGAGTATAATCCATTTCTCTCTCTGATATTTTTATTTCAAATATATGACGTTGTCTTAATGTTTTATATGATGATAAATTGAACAATTTTTATTTCTTATATTTCCAGATGGCCTGATAATCTATAATACTGCAGCTTAGCATGCACAAATATCAGGCAGGTTATATATAAAACATTTTTATTCAATATTAATGATTAATGTTAATCTTTAAGATGATCAAGGATGACGATAAAATGTACATATATTATGGTTAAAATCAAGCTAAATAAATTACAGGACTTAGTTATTATCCAGTATGATTACCTATTTGAAACTATTGCTAACAGCATTCCACTGTCTTGGTCATTTAACACAATGAAAATCTGTTTAAGTTTTTTATTTATTTTTTTTCATGTGTCTTATTTTTTCATCATCCTCTCTTGGGCCCCCATTCTTTACTTTTTTCTCTGTCCCTGGCTCGATTATTGCCACATGTGTGTTTCAGCAGAGTATCATATTTCTAGTCTGACTCAGTTTTAGCACAACATTCCAATGTGATTAAATTCATGAACTAGGCTAGTTTCACCAGACACAAGAAATGAGTTTATGCCCCCCCCCCCCCTCCCAAGAAAAAAAACCAAACTTAATGTTAATACAGCAATAAAAATATAGTTCTACTGACAATAGAATGCAAGTTCAAAGAAAACATTCATTGATCCTATTGAATATATGATAAAAGATGGAAAGAGATTTACTTTGGCTTTAAATTATTAAAATGTACTTTTTGTTAAGTTAATTTTGTTAATTTATATATTTTGATAAAAAAAAAATTAAATAATTTAAAGCATTTAATCATACATGTAATTGCATGCTTTAAAGTTTACTAAATTAATACAATTTATTTCTCACACAACATTAGAAACTACCCATGGATCACAGTTCTTTCTGAGTAATCAAATCATAATATTTCCTTATTAAACACCCGAATAAAAAAATTATGTGATTCACACTGAATTAGCAATTTAGGTTAAAGATGTTATCTCATATTTCACCCAGAACAAGCAACATAACTGATGAAACATAAGTCTATATGTACATGTACATGGGAAGAATAAATGGGTCAAAATATACACTAATCATTAATTATCAGTAAACCTGTTGATCTCCCTATCTTTTTATTAATTCTTTTAGGTCAATGTTATGCATGTGCTCTCTCTCTCTCTCTCTCTCTCTCTCTCTCTCTCTCTCTCTGGAATGAAAATGATAAAATAACAGACAATTACAATTTTATGATTTCTAGTAAATATCTAAATTGTTTTTCAACCTACATTATTTGTTTGCAGGCATAAATTGTTTATGTGTCTATAATATGATGCATTTTAAATATGAAATTATATAATTACACATATACCAATGACAGTGAAAAAATTTGCAAATTTACAGCAAAATTCATCAATTTAAATAGTTGACTCTGCTGGCATGAGGAAAACAAACTCCAATGTATTACAGAGATCTATTGAACTAAAATTCAAGCAGCAAGGACAACTTCTAGCTATAGTAGATGCAATTACCTGTTGCAAAAATTGGCAATTTGTTGACATCTTAAAATGTGCATCTTTTAATATGACCTGAAATAAAAATAGCTTTGACCTAAACCTATATGAAGTGCATGTGCCAGCTGCAGCATGCATGGTTAGATTGACTGTTTATGGTGTTATAGTACTGCCTAATTATCTTCATATTTTGATCATAAAAATATACATGTATTTGCATTCACAGTATTTATCATCCACCAGACACTGCAATTATATTAATGATAATATACATGCATCACTGAATTAAACCTTTAAGACATACAGGTTACTGTGACAACTACTTTATAATGAGTACAGTGGGCTCTTAATTCCAACAATTAAGCTCTCAAAGAAATCATCGTTCATATCTAACAAATTAATAACTGTCTATAAATACATGTTCGTTCAATAGTTTAACCATTTTTGTAATATCCATTTCTATGCTCTTTCCATTCTAAACTGCTACACAGTTGTAAATTGTTATACATGTACTTGGTAAGAACCTCATTAGTTGCTAGAACTTGTGTTTGAACTATTAATATATTATGTTTACGCAATAATTTCAAATATGTTCAAACCAAATTAATATATGTAGTCCCATTATGATGCTGATTTTTCTGTTATGAAGTCTGATTGCAACTAATACCGCCTTATTCAGGTTTTGTTCTGTAACAGTGTAATTATAAAATTTCTATACAATGTCAGTATTGTTGGTCATTGTTTTAGACATATAAGGAATTAATTTTACATAATATAAACCTGATCACAATTCATAATGTCGCTAGACATTAAACAGATATAAATAGACTTTATATTGTGTTCCTTTAATTCTTTATTATTAAACTGTATCACATGGTGTACATGCCTGAGTCATCTCTTTTTTATAATTCCTGTACATATGTACTAACAATTAAATTTTGCTTGCATGATATCTATTTTGAACTGATTTTATGGTAATTTAATAACAGTGGGTATGATATTCTAACACAATGAGTTCATGGATACACATGTACACCAAAGTTGAAAGTCTCGACATCTAAGAAAATCAACATCATGTATTGCTCAGGTCCAGTTCCCTTGTTACTTGAAAACCAGCCTTTATTCCCACCCAAATTCAGATATCTTATATAATTCCATTGATCAATATTGCTGGGTGTCTCTCAATATGACAGTTTTAACAAATACATTATATGCTAATATTTCAAACTTTTACTTACGGTGTAATGAATCATACATGTCCAATCAAATTTGTATGGGATGTACCCCTGGATCTAAAATCAAGGGTGTATTAATTAGAATTGATTCTGGGATTAAGGGTCACTAAATTAATCCCACTTCACTTTTAATTAGATCGACTTGGATAATAACTGAATTTCTATGTATTAACTGAATGGAATTTAAAATCTCATAAGTCTTCATGCAGATCATTATGTAATTACATCTCATTTTGCATTTAATTCTTTTCTCTCATATACTTTAATGTCATGCAGTGACTTCACAAAATTAAACCTTTAATGTCTTTAGCAAGATCTTTAATGAAACTCCAATCTATTCAATGCTGTTTAATCAAATTAGGTAACTTCATTTGGGTTATAAAGTAGGACTGAACTCCACTAATCATACAAATGCATGTGCTGGTAAATGAAAACTGTTTTCATTTGAATCTGAGATTCTCTCTCTCTCTCTCTCTCTCTCTCTCTCTCTCTCTCTCTAACACATGTTAGGGTTTTTTCCCATCAATTAAAAATAAATGAGAATACCTATAAGATTAATATTCATATAAACATTCCAAGTTAGAAATTATACATGCAGGCTAATATTTAAAAGTGCAATACATTGTAGATGTATACAAGGGGCACCTAAAGGGAATTGTTTTGAATTTTAAGCTTTGTCACAGCCTTGGATTCCATTGACTTCATCATAATGTGATTGTGCATGTTTGTTTTATTCTATTGAATTGAGAAACTGTTATCTTTAATTGATAAGATTGAAAATCCAAAGAAAAATCAGATAATAATTAATTAGATATGCAAAATCTATATGTAAATGCAGAGTTTCAATGATGTTCTGTGTACTGTGAGAACATTGGTAATTAAAATTTAGATTTAAAAATGATGTTATCCCTATACATTAAGAAAAGGCTATACATGTATATGACTGTACCCATCTTTTAGTCTTCACAACAGCAACCACATGTGCATTTCAAGAGTTATTTTTAATCACCTCAAAAATTGGTTTTTTTTTTGTTGTTCTTAAGCATTAGGATTTATGCAACCCATGGTTGTGTTCATTTATTGTATGTTTATATCAAATTTGAACACTATCATATATCTTTATAATTAGATATAATATATTTGTTCCCATCGTAGATCCTTCATCAGAATGGTAGATGGTAGTCGTCTAGGTTATATCAATTTACAATGTACCTTGGGGGTGGGGGGGGGGGGGGGGTGGTGTCATACTTTACTGTTGTTGAAACAAAAAGGTCTGTAGGACATATTGATCCCTCACTTGAGTAATAGATTTCTTTATGTGTACATACAAATGCAGCTGCAAATTTATCAACAAAATTTATCAATATGGGTATAATATACAGGAAAATCGCAATATAAAACTCTTATAATCAGGATAGAAAAATTAAGTTGTAATCAAATGAATCGACATTATGCTATGAATACCGGTAAGTGACTGTGACTCTTGTTACCAAATAAGATTAAATGGAATTTTCACTTATTATAATAAATGTTTGCTTTCTCGGGCAAAAAAGTAAATATACATGTAACTTCCTTTTTTGATAGTACAAGACATCTGAACCCTTCTTTGCTATTTATATGGGGTGTATTCGTTTCCTACCTCCAGAACTAGTTCAGGATATCTTCAGTGTATGTACTTGCTATGTCTCTGATGATAGAGATTTACAGGAGATATCCGAACCCCAAACGAGCAAATTAGGATTAATGTTGCAGCTCTCCATCCACTTAATCAAATACACTCATTGTCTCCAGTATATTTCAAACTTGCACACGAGTTCTTGGCGAGCTACATGCCGATGGGGCCACTTCGACCGTCGCACTTTCGCCTTTAGGTCGAAGATGCGAGAGTGCGAAGTTGCGAAGGCGAAAGTGCGAAGGTGCGACGGCGAAGGAGCAAAAGCGCGAAGATGCGACGGCGAAGCGCGAAGATGCGATGGCGAAAATGCGAAGGCGGAGGAGCGATACTACTATCGCTCCTTCGCCTTCGCAACTTCGCACTCTCGCCTTCGCAACTTCGCACTTTCCCCTTCTCCTTTTTTGATAGCATTCAGAAAGTCTCGGTCAATTACATAGAATCTGATGCAGGCACCGTACTCGCCAAGGTTTTCCGATTAATCCATGTAATTATTGGTACGCATGCGATAGGCCATTGTGCTTACTATGAATGTTTATAAATATTTTAATGTGTATATGTAACATATATGTTTACCAGTGCTGGCTATGCCTTATCATTATATACTCCGTATAAAATGTAATGTCCACCAGAATGTATACATATGCACTTCCAGACTCCTGCCACTTACCAGCTGTCTGTTTACCGTGGATCAAACACAGAAACATTCTAATTTCATTATGCGACACTCCTTGCTCATGTATGGACCTAGAGGGGGAGAGGGGGTCCGTCCCCCGGAAAATCCAATATTAATAACTTCACACATGCAGTAAAGGGGGATAGAGGGTCCGGATCCCATCCCCCGGAAAATGAAATTTTATTAATCATACATAATAAAATCACTAAAATGTGTCTCGGACCCCTCCCCTCTTAGAAAAAGTTGTGGATCTGCGCAGGGTGTTGAAAATAAATTCTAAAAAGTTCATCGTCTACCTCATATGTCCTTTTATACATCTAAAATTGTCTTTAAACGATAGAGAGCTCCACAATTATAACAAGGCGAAGGCGAAAGCGCGAAGATGCGAAGGCGAGAGTGCGAAGTTGCGATGGCAAAGGAGCTATAGTAGTATCGCTTCTTTGCCTTCGCAACTTCGCACTTTCGCCTTCGCATCTTCGCACTTTCGCTCCTTCGCCGTCGCACCTTCGCACTTTCGCCTTTGCAACTTCGCACTCTCGCACCTCGACCTAAAGACAAAAGTGCGAAGGTCGAAGTGGCCCCATCGGAACACCATAGTATGACGATTGTTCTACGAGAATGTACGAATGTAGACGACCTATTACGACTTGACTATTCATTCGTTTGTTGGCTCTCATGGATACTTATATTTATAGTCCGTCAAAGGTTCAGAAACCTATTCAATAGAGGTAGGCTATATGCAGCTAGAGACGATCGGATGATCATCCATAAAATAAAGAAGAGAAAAGATGAAATAAAATAGAACAGCTCAATCACCGTGGCAACTCCGGGGAAATATCGATCAGAGCACGTACAAATTAGTAAAAATGTTGAACGTTTGAAACTCGTTGAATTTCGGATGCATGTTGAGCAGAGATCGTGTATATGCCTTCAAAACTCGCTAAGCAACTCTTAAAATGTCACACTACTTTTTCAAACGGGGAGAATCGCCGACATACTAGTAATACAATAAATCGGCGACATGCACACAAGACTGGACAACAACAATTCAATATGTCTTCGACATTTGTTCGAGACTAAAACTTGCACAAGAATTCAAAACCGTTTTGAATTCTTGCCGCTGCTTGGCGAGCAGCGGCGACATGAAGAGACATTTATTCAACATGCACAGAATTATGTTCGAGTCCTTCACGACACCTAAAGAGTTTATAGAGCTAGAGATTATTACATGTACTCGCTATAAACTCGTAGCTCCAAATCGTGACAGTGAGACCGGGGCTATAAGACTCCCTGCATGTGGTTTGGCCGCTTGTTAGGACATTAGGCTCCTGTGTTAGGACCTGCTGCACCATCGTTAGATGTCAAGATACCTAATGCATCAAAGGTATCCAATGTTATGGCATTAATTAGGCTCCTTGATTAGGGCCTTTATGTAACTAAATCAATTTTAATTCTTCATCCTAATATGTAACACAGTCAAAACAAAAACTGATAATTTTAGGATAAAGTTAACAATTTGTTTAAAAAAAGATATACACAATGTAAATGAAAAAATTACAATAACAAACTGTCAACCATTTCAAAAATCCATAAAACGAAATACAAATTCACAGTAGTGCAACACGGACCTCTAAAAGTCAAGTGTCATGGAGGAGTACATGAGCATCCCCTGCGCGGGATATATATTAAAGAAATACTCAAGTAAAGAATGACTGGATAATTTCTCCCATGCTGACCGGTCACACCCGCCGTGTGCTCTTTGTCGTAATCGAAAAAACCAACCGGAATACTCCGTAGACAATGAGGTGATTAATTATGGTATAACAATTAGTATGAAAAACGTCAGTCAGCATGCAACCCAGTGGAAGATTGTATTCGCTAACAAGGTCGTTGTATCGACCATAGAATTTACGAAAAGATTACTTCAAGTGAGACTGTCGACAGTCCTGTTTTATCAACTTGTGTGTCAGTAGCTTGTCTCGCCTTAGAAACTGTTCATACGAAGAACATGCCTTTATGTATAGAATTAACTGAGAGACAAAAACACCATATGCAGGTGACGAAGGTATATTACTACATAAGTAAGGAAAGTTGACTATAGAAAAAGTTATCGCGTTTATCATTCATTTTTATTGTTAGATTACCATCAATGTCCATTTCCAGTAAAATATCCGAATATGAAACAGATGACACAGACTCTGTGGTATCTTTTATTTCAAGTTCACTGCATAGGATATATCAAGTCTACTAAGTATGGAAATAACGATTGTTAATTGATAATAGGTCGTCGATATACCTGAATGTTGAGTTGAAGGCCACAGCGAGTGATTAATTTTTTCACGTACAAGTTTGAATAAATTCTGCTTCATAAGAATACAAAAATAGGTCTGCTAACAATGAGACACAATTGGTACCCATGAGAATTCAAACGGATTGTTGGAAGACCTTATTTCCAACAAGAGGCCCATGGGCCACATCGCTCACCTGAGGAACAATGGGTATGATCAAATCAGCTTAATGAAGTCATAATACAAACAATCTGGACAATGTACAATAATACATGTAGATCCTGTAAAAATAAAATCCATTCCCCCCCCCCCCCCCCCTGGATATTCTTATGTTTATAATCATTAGTCCCTTTTCTAACAGGATGATTTTATAGTCATATCACATGTTGAGTATTGCAGTCCTCAAAAAGATCCTTTACAATTCACTACTGAATTCAAAATCCACTGATATTCCCAAAAATTGACTGACATTGTCTGACATCCACTGTACATTGACTGTACCTCACTGTACATTTCACTGACTTCCACTGTACCCCTCTGTACCCCACTGTACATTTCTACTGAACAACACTATATCCCACTGTACACCACTGTACAGTCCTACTGACTTCCACTGTACCCCACTGTACGCCACTGTACAGGGCACTGACCAGCACTGTACCCCACTGTACGCCACTGTACCGGGCACTGACCATCACTGTACCCCACTGTACGCCACTGTACTATTAATTTGAGAAAATATCGGATTTTTAAATCTTCAGGATATTTTTTTTTCTTCAATACTTATTTTTATTATGTTGTATATAGCATTCACATTATGCATATATACAACCTGACAGAAGAATGCAACTGGTCGTTAAATTTATTTAGTATGTTTTATTTATTAACGTCTATTGTTATTGAATGTTACGATCACAAAATTATGATAATGTCCATAGCTATCAGATGAAAGTTCTGAATTTTACATGTTGAATCTGATTATCAAAAAAGTGCATGTCAATATGTTTATTCTGCCAGTCATTGGAAAATAACACCCCCCCCCAACCAGCAAGGTGCATTATCATTCCTTATTGATGATATACGACAAGCCCTTGTTTAAATGATCGGGTTCTTAATTCTCTGTGTCTCATGAGTCGCTTTAACCCACTGAAAAACTGTCAATTAAACACTGAATCCACAAAATATATTCATGCTTGTTCGTGTACACATGTCCGTGTATCATGACTGCGCGCTTCACTACACAGGTACAATTTGAAGAAAGCGTGCGAGTTTCTAGCTCATATGTTGATTTTTTTTTTAAATTATATTTAAAAATTCATTGCAAATGTTGGGTTTTAATTTTGCAAAATAACATATAATGCAGAATGCATTTTTAATTTTAATCACAGAGAGAGAGAAAGAGAGAGAGAGAGAGAGATTAATCAAAAATCGATTGGGGTAAGAAACTGATTGTCTATTAATCTGCTTCTTTTACATACCGATTCTTTTTCTTAAGTCTCAAGTTTATCTCTGCCAACTAACTCCCGGGTTAAAAAAAAAATCTGCAAACTTTAAGACGAAAAATATAATGTAGTACGGATAATACATCCCCCACCCTATTTTTCCTCATCCACTTGCAAATTGATACCCCTTGCATGTATATCACTTTCTGACTGTATTGTATTGGTATAATATGTAGTCGTAGAAAAGTTCATTATAAAATCTATGCTGGAACTGGTGGTTGTGATGCCGTAGGGGAATTTTAACATGCTTATTCCTTTCTGACTCCTGGCCTCAATTTTTAGCACTTGTAAATTCATGAGAGAGAGAGAGAGAGAGAGAGAGAGAGAGATAAATCAAAAATCGATTGGGGTAAGAAATTGATTGTCTATTAATGTGCTTCTTTTACATACCGATTCTTTTTCTTAAGTCTCAAGTTTATCTCTGCCAACTAACTCCTGGGTTAAAAAAAATCTGCAAACTTTAAATCGAAATATAGAATGTAGTACGGATAATACATCCCCCCTTTTTTTCCTCATCCACTTGCAAATTGATACCCCTTGCAGTACTGTGCTATGTCGAAACGATTCATGTTAAGCATGAATATTATGTTAATAAAATTAATGCATTTTTGTTTATTTTTGACCTCGGTGTGGAATAACTATTAAATAGATATAATAAATCCCACTTTTGTAAGCATTACATGCAAGTAGACCTAGTTGTAAGTAAATAAAAAAAATCTTTTAAGACAGATTCTAAATGATTATGATCCTAAAGCACACGGCAACCGTAATGGGTTTTTTAATCAAAAGTGAAAATTCAGATTTTTGTTTCAACAGTGTATTTCCCTGACGTTTACATCTATTTATACCTAGGCTACAACATATATACACAGGTGGTCAGTTTTCACACCTCGACGCAGTCAGCCGGTCGTGTGTATAGTCTGCGCCTTTTTCTGTTTGTTCCGAGTTTTTCATTGTTCCAAGACAGACAAAAGATTTTTATCTGTAGACATACACAAAGAAGGAGACAATACATCGTCGATATTAAAAATTAATTTTTAGCGGTGACTTTCATTCATTAAGAATTTAAATGACAATCATTCAATAACGAACTTCAATTCAAATCATTTGAATCCATGGACATTATCCCGTAACAAGAAATAATTTTTTATGCCAACATTTACATTTAGCCGCTGTCAACATTACTATACATGTTACCGGTAGTACTTTATTCAAATACTAAAATATTTGTACGTAAGCATGGAGAGAGAGAGAGAGAGAGAGAGAGAGAGATTATCTTGTTTGCTATGATACAATATACCAATATACTGGTTTCAGTAAATAAAGAAGAAGAAAAAACGAAAAATCAATTTAAAGGCCGAACATTTTTACCGGGTGGTAAATCTCAGGTGAGGAGGGGGGGGGGGGGGGGGGGCTTAATTTCTAGAAGTGTGAAAGCCTCCGGGGCTGGAAAGTCTACCCGCAAGCGGTCGTGAACGCTGCTAATCACTATACACAGGAAGCAAATATTACACAAGATATAAATGATTAGTCAGAATCGGTCTTTGTATGAATATCTTACTGTTCTAAAGACAACACGAAGCGATTACGTGTCGTCCGGATATTTTCTAAGTGTGTAAAGCAAAAGTTGGTAAACTACATGTAATTCTGCCCCCCCCCCCCCCAAATTTAACTCGGTACATTGTATTTAGCACTCGACATTATTTAAGACGTTAATTTTAACAAATATAATTGTGTAAAAAAAATCATACGATCAGTTAAAATGATGAATGTAAAGGCAGCCATTATACGATGACAACTAATGGAGTTCGTTCTCAATGGAGTGACGTTTTCGTGCAACAAGTTCCAATTGTCTGTATAACCAGTAAATACAGTTTTCATAGCTCATAAGTTTGTTTTAAAAAGAAAATTGTATACGCATGATTTCATTTGGGTTGCATGCTCATTCATCTTCGTGGAATTTATTAGGTCACAAACATTTAACATGATTCAAATATAAATTGCGTATTTTCAATTACTGAATAATAGAAATATTTTTCTTATTTATCCGACCTGTACACAATTTACCTATTACGGAAAGGGAAAATAAATATGTTTGCCTATTAATTGAAATGTCGCTTATAATTGAAGAGATGCTAAAATTAAATTGTGATGCAGGGGGTGTTTATGCCTTCCTGACCTTGTTCCATAAACATTTGGGAAGATAGTTACAACATAAGAGAGAGAGAGAGAGAGAGAGAGGGGGTGACATTTTTTTTTCTTATTAAAACTATGTAACTATATCATGACAACATTCTAAGCCGTGCAAGAGAAGGTACATGTAGATGTATGACACTGGTGATAACGAACAGTGTTAAAATTCAAAAGTATATAATTTAAAGTACCGTAACAGAGTGAAATATTATTTGAACAGTGTTCGTTATCACCACATTCCATTTTTAATTTAACACTATACAATGTACTTATTTTGATATCAGCGACTGCTGGGGGAGGGGGGAGGATTTATAAATATTTAACATGTATAATATCCGACTTGATTTAAATGATAAAAAACGCGTCTAAAATGATGAATATAAAGATTATTTTGTTTATTCATTAATGTTATATTTTTAAAAATACATATTTGAACTGGATTTAATACTCTCAAGACCACATATACCCCTATAAGGGAATTGCATAATATCTTGAACAAGGTGTCAGACTGACAATTTACAAGGTTGAATATTGCGACACTCACACCTTTTGATCTACTGAAAGTATGTATACTATACACAGACACCGACTCACTGATCTTCCTGTGAAGTAAAACTTCAAAGACATTTTAAAGTCCAGACCAGTTGGTTATCTTCTCTCTTTTGAAAAAAATTCAGTATGCTGAGCAATATAGTGGATTTTTTTATATCTATAAATTGTAATTATACATTGTTTTAAATTCTCTGAATTTTAAAACTTTAATGTAACATGTTAACTAATATTTATTAGATAATATTGATAAAATTAAATTCATTGTAAAAAAAAACCTAATTAAACATTTAGTTACTAAAACATTGATATTGAAATATATATAAATAATTCCCCCTTTTAATTCGATGAGTTGCTATATTTCGTATGATAATTGGATTCTGAGTTTTTAATACATGCACGGATCGGAGGATCGGGGGGGGGGGTCAGAAGATAATTCAATTTTTTAGAACTTACATTGTACAACTATCCAAAATATGTCTAAGCTCCCCGAGAAATCGGTGATATCCCTGCCTTTTCCCTGACCGTGCATCTAATTATATATGAACTTAAAGAAATAGAAGCCCATTTTCTCTCTTGTAAGCAATAGGAAAGAATCAAAATAAATCCAGATTTTGGTCTCAAATAAAGTTAATATTCAATTCATTGTTCAAACATATTAATAACTTATAAAAACATAGGTACAGTGGGTTACAGTGGTGTACAGTGTTTGTCAGTACCCTGTACAGTGGTGTACAGTGGGGTACAGTGCTGGTCAGTGCCCCGTACAGTGGTGTACAGTGAGGTACAGTGCTGGTCAGTGGGTAGATACAGTGCTGTCCAGTGGAGTACAGTGACTCTGTACAGTGGGGTACAGTGGGACACAGTGTGGTACAGTAGCTCTGTACAGTGGGTGTACAGTGGATTTACAGTAGGGTACAGTGGTTATACAGTGGATTTCAGACAATGTCAGTCAGTTTTTGGGAATATCAGTGGATTTTGAATTCAGTAGTGATTGTTTATATATTGAATATAAAGCTACATCAAACTCTGAACCTTCTTGTGAGGCTGAAGAATTGTCCTGGAGCCAAAGTCTTAACAATTAAAAAGAATCATCTGGCTGATTAGTTTCTGAGAAGAAGATTTTCAAAGATTTACTCTATATATTCCTTTGTAAAACTTTACCACCCCCCCCCCCCCCAATGTGGCCTCACCCTACCCCAAGGGATCATGTTTTCACAACTTTGAATCTACAGTACCTGAGGATACTTCAACACAAGTTTCAGCTTTCCTGACTGTTTAGTTTCTGAGAAGAAGATTTTTAAAGATTTACTCTATATATTCCTATGTACAACTTCGACCCCCCATTGTGCCTCACCCTACCCCCGGGGGTCATGAATTTCACAACTTTGAATCTACACTGCCTGAGGATGCTTCCACACAAGTTTCAGCTTTCCTGGCTGATTAGTTTCTGAGAAGAAGATTTTCAAAGATTTACTCTATATATTCCTATGTAAAACTTCGACCCCCCCCCATTGTGGCCCCACCCTACCCCTGGGGGTCATGCTTTTCACAACTTTGAATTTTCACTGCCTGAGGATGCTGCCACACAAGTTTCAGCTTTCCTGGCTGATTAGTTTCTGAGAAGAAGAATTTTAAAGATTTACTCTATATATTCCTATGTAAAACTTCAACCCTCCATTGTGCCCCACCCTACCCCCAGGGGTCATGATTTTCACAACTTTGAATCTGCACTACCTGAGGATGCTTCCACATAAGTTTCAGCTTTCCTGGCTGATTAGTTTCTGAGTAGAAGGTTTTTAAAGATTTACTCTATATATTCCTATGTAAAACTTCGACCACCCCATTGTGGCCCCACCCTACCCCTGGGGGTCATGATTTTCACAACTTTGAATCTACACTACCTGAGGATGCTTCCACACAAGTTTCAGCTTTCCTGGCTGATTAGTTTCTGAGAAGAAGATTTTCAAAGATTTACTCTATATATTCCTTTGTAAAACTTTAACACCCCCCTAATGTGGCCTCACCCTACCCCCAGGGATCATGATTTTCACAACTTTGAATCTACACTGCCTGAGGATGCTTCCACACAAGTTTCAGCTTTCCTGGCTGTTTCGTTTCTGAGAAGAAGATTTTTAAAGATTTACTCTATAATTCCTATGTACAACTTCGACCCCCCATTGTGCCCCACCCTACCCCTAGGGATCATGAACTTCACAACTTTGAATCTACACTGCCTGAGGATACTTCCACACGAGTTTCAGCTTTCCTGGCTGATTAGTTTCTGAGAAGAAGATTTTTGAAGATTTACTCTATATATTCCTATGTAAAACTTCGACCCTCCATTGTGCCCCACCCTACCCCCAGGGATCATGATTTTCACAACTTTGAATCTGCACTACCTGAGGATGCTTCCACATAAGTTTCAGCTTTCCTGGCTGATTAGTTTCTGAGAAGAAGATTTTTAAAGATTTATTCTATATATTCCTATGTAAAACTTCGACCACCCCATTGTGGCCCCACCCTACCCCCGGGGGTCATAATTTTCACAACTTTGAATCTACACTACCTGAGGATACTTCCACACAAGTTTCAGCTTTCCTGGCTGATTAGTTTTTGAGAAGAGGATTTTCAAAGATTTACTCTATATATTCCTTTGTAAAACTTTAACACCCCCCCCCCCAATGTGGCCTCACCCTACCCCTGGGGGTCATGATTTTCACAACTTTGAATCTACTCTGCCTCAGGATGCTTCCACACAAGTTTCAGCTTTCCTGGCTGTTTAGTTTCTGAGGAGAAGATTTTTAAAGATTTACTCTATATATTCCTATGTACAACTTCGACCCCCCATTGTGCCCCACCCTACCCCAGGGATCATGAATTTCACAACTTTGAATCTACACTGCCTGAGGATGCTTCCACACGAGTTTCAGCTTTCCTGGCTGATTAGTTTCTAAGAAGAAGATTTTCAAAAATATACTCTATATATTCCTATGTAAAACTTCGACCCTCCATTGTGCCCCACCCTACTCCTGGGGGTCATGAGTTTCACAACTTTGAATATACACTACCTCAGGATGCTTCCACACAAGTTTCAGCTTTCCTGGCTGATTAGTTTCTGAGAAGAAGATTTTTAAAGATTTACTCTATATATTCCTATGTAAAACTTCGACCCCCCCCCATTGTGGCCCCACCCTACATCCAGGGGTCATGAATTTCACAACTTTGAATCTACACTACCTGAGGATGCTTCCAAACAAGTTTCAGCTTTCCTGGCTGATTAGTTTCTGAGAAGAAGATTTTTAAAGATTTACTCTATATATTCCTATGTAAAACTTCGACCCCCCATTGTGCCCAACCCTACCCCCGGGGGTCATGAATTTCACAACTTTGAATCTACACTGCCTCAGGATGCTTCCACACAAGTTTCAGCTTTCCTGGCTTTCTGGTTCTTGAGGAGAAGATTTTTGAAAATTTCTCGAAATTTTTCATTAATTTCTAATTATCTCCCCTTGAAAACGAGTGTGGCCCTTAATTTTCACAACTTTGAATCCCCTTTGCCTAAGAATGATTTGTGCCAAGTTTGGTTGAAATTGGCCCTGTAGTTCTTGAGAAGATGTTGAAAATGTGAAAAGTTTACGGACAGACAGACGGACGACAGACAAAATGTGATCAGAATAGCTCACTTGAGCTTTCAGCTCAGGTGAGCTAAAAACTACATAGATGTTGATGTTGTCTATCATAAACTCAAGCATCTTTTAAAGTTACATAAGTTACAATAACATTCACATCTCTTAACACTAGTCCAGATTCCTTCATCAACAGATAGGCGAAGATTTGTAGTTCGAATTCTAACTAGTATTTTTCTTAATTTACTGGGAAAAAAATAAAAAGCATCGTTCACATTCAAAATTTTATTTGATTTATAAATTTATATATAACTTTCTGAGATGATTCTTAAATATCATTATGCAAATCTTTCATGAAACAAAAACAAAGTTGGAATCTTTAGGGAAAATAAGGAACTCTGTTCATATGCATAGAAGACAAAAATAAGGAACTCTGTTCATATGCATAGAAGTATCATTAGATGCATATTTTCTACCCCCCCCCCACCCCCCCCCCCCCCCCCCGGAGGTATGCAAACAACATTACAGATTACATCTTTGCCAAAGTAAAACAAAACCCTGTTTTACTTTGTCCACATACAACAGGTATTTACAATATCTTTGATAGCTACAATTATCCCTCTCGATCAAATATTCGAAAGTCTGCATCTATACATGTATTTTTCATATCAGATACAAAATTTAGGTATTTGGATAGCATCAGGGTAATCTATGTTGGTTTCTGGGTACAATATCAACATTTCTAATAATATTAACAACTTCATTGTAATGAAGTATATTCAATTAAAAAAAAAATTAACTATAGACCGAATCTTGCCACACTTGGTTTGCTCCCCAGCTTTTGAATGATCTTTTTCTTACGTTTTGTAATGCAGTTATACGTTATTCATATTTTTAGAATTCATTAATTGCACATAAATGTTTTCACTTTTTTCATTTCATCAAACCAATATGTTGATAAATCAGTCCCAATACAGTCTGTGTATGGAAGGAGCTTTGAAAAAAAAAAAAGATATGAAATGCACTACCTTCAAATGAAACGACCAGGTCATTAATTTCCACAACATGTATTTAAAAATTAATTATTCAGTTTTTATGCATAATAAAAATGTTGGTTTTTCCGTGTTCTACACAGCATGTACATGTATATTGAATTATAATAAAATGATGCTGAAGACACCAACCATTCATTTTGATATGCATGCATGTATATGGTATTGTGGATGTCTATCGAAATATACTCAATGAAATCGATGATTGTGTCAATGACATTGATTATTCATTTTCTTAATCGCCGATTTTGTTTAATCCTTATAACTAATAAATGTATGCATCTGAGCATACACCAAAGAAGTTAACTGAAAAACATATGTTTATATCATGATTGTTCTGAAGTTTCCAATTTATAAGTAAAAAGGAAACGGTCTAAATGACACGCTTATTTTATCATATAACTCTTCAATGTAAAATAAACAGTCGCCATATTCAGTTTGTTCCTAAGACATCGATTCACCTGCCTACTTTAAAGTAGTCATGTTCTATATTTTATATGACAAAATGAAATATATCAGAAAGGACACTTTGATAAAACTATAATCATGTACCAATCATTACTAAGTATCTGAAATGTTTATGTATACATTAAGATTTAGCATATTGCCCGCAAATATTTATTTTAGAATAAAAATTAACCTCCTATTATACTGCACTATATATCTATGAAAAAATAGACGGGCGTTGATCCTTTTAACTTGTAATGATTGCAATAACATGCATCTTAAGATATGTCATAAGATAGTTTTACTGTATTTTAGAAAGTTTTGTGAATTAGCTACATGATAGAAATGATAGCTACATGAAAGCAGAGGATGCTCACTCCTCCTTAGCATCTGAGGCCCGTTTCACAACGGCTTCCTAAGATGTTTCCTAAGATAGAACTTAAGATATGCCTAAGTTATAACTTAAGAAGTTCCTAAGATTTGTCATAGCTGTTTCACAAAACTTCATTAGCGTAACGCAGTTGACTAAATCGTATATTAAGATACATTGTAAGCCAGTTTTTAAATCATTTCGTTAATTCCTAACTTACTAGTATATCGATCATGTAAATTCGGATGTAAACTTTTTAAGTAAACGTAAAAACACATTCCCTTCTTCACCTAGAAACAAATTGGGAAACAAATTAAACCGTGTAAATAGAGTGTAAATAGTGTAGTGCCTATGATGTTGATTGAAGAAATATATGTATATTTTGATAGTTCTAGAGTTTTCAGTTAAACCCCTGTCACACCGGAGCTGCGTCCTAACGGCGATCCCGCTGCGTCCTTAAAAAAGTAAAACGCCAAGGTAAACGCAGTAGAGTCTCCTACAGCGCCGTATCAACGCAACAGCATCTTCGTCCGTCGCAGTGGGATCGCCTTGAACGTTTTAGAACGCCATGCGACGGCGCGCACTTTGAACATGCACAAAGTACGCGCGGTGGCTCTGCAGTCTGATAAACACGCCCTAGAAGTGTATAGGTCGCCGTGACAGCGCCGTAAGATCTCCAACAGCGCCACGAGAGCTCCATGGGCGCGCTTAAGAAACGCAGCTAATCGACGTGTAGACGCAGTGATAAGTCAATTGCGCTTGCACGGATACCTCACGGAGTCCTTTGGGATCTCACTGCGTCTCTATCGCGCTCTCACTGCGCACACACAGCGTTTGAACAAGTTGTTTTTCATTTTGCTGCGTTCACACAGCGATCCCAAAGAGCTGTTGCTGCGTTCATCACGCTCTCGTGACGTTTCTTCTGCGTTTATACTGCGCTCCCACGGCGTTTCTTGTGCGTTGTCATCAAGACCACGAAAACTCGAAATATGGCTGTTGTACAATAGCAAGCGATGTAATAATTATCAAACTGGATGTAGATGAAAAAGTAGCATTTGCTAATATTCCAAGACCTATCAATGAACGTAGATGGAATTCATGCCATTTGGTTCTGATGTTTTCACATCTTTTCTTTTTCTAACAACTAATAACGGATCTTTTTTGTAGACCTGACTACTAAGAGTTTTGTCCTAGTCCTTCACAAATTGGTTAGAATAATTATGTTTCAATTACAATGTACCTCTTCATAAAATCAATACAATTTTTAAATCATTTATTTACTAATTGTAAATTCTTGTTTGTTTCCAATACAAAAGTACAAATTGATATTAACCTACCAAGAAGTAACGACTGTCTTGTGCACGCAGTCAGCGCGCAGAGCACGCCGTGGACGCGCGGTGAAAACTCTAGAACGTCATGAGCGCTCGGCGGAAACTCAGCGAGAGCGCTAGCGCAGTAAATCGCCAAGTAGAACTCCGTAAGAACGCCTAAGTCGACGTCAGGACGCCGTGACATCTCCACTTGTAAAATTTTCAAATAAAACTACAATTTTCTCAATTTTCCTTGCGATCCTACGGCGATTCCATTTTACAACGCCGTGAACACGCCGTGGGGACGCAGCTTGGTGTGACAGGGCCTTAAGAAGTAAAGTGAACAAGTCCTAATGATTTGTGTATTTTTGTATTTTCGTTCAACTTTAATGTGCATGTAATTCATTTCAATACCAAATAAACAGTCGCCATATTGAGTTTGTTCCTTAGACATCGATTTAGCTGTCTTAAAGTTAAGACATAAATGTAATTTAGGAATTTCATAAGATAAGGCAAGAATAATGAAACAGATAAGTAATGAACTTAGGAAAAAGTTTTTTCCTAAGATATAACTTAGTCCTAAGTATGCTTTGTGAAACGGCCCCCTGATCCTGCCTCTGAGGTTTTCCAGAGGTCCGTGATTGCCCTGCTTTCGACTATTGATTAAATACCGAATTGTCCATGGATTTTTCTCCGTTTTTCCCGATCATAATATTTCCCACAAATTACGACATTTTCTCCGATAATGACATTTTTACCGATATAATATTGGGCTCACGGCGGGTGTGATCGGTAAGCAGAGGATGCTTACTCCTCCTAGGCACCTGATCCTACCTCTATCTATTTTGAGGTCCGTGTTGCCCTGCTTGGAATTTGTATTTCGTTTTATGGATTTTTGAGATAGTTCAAGGTTTGTTATACCGTATTTATTGTTTGTTATTGTGTTTTACCAAATTACAACTTCCAGATCAAACCGAATGCTCCGAGACAACGACTTTACTCAATTTAGACATATAACTGGAAACAGCAGACCAGACTGGATATGAAAAATTCCTAGCGACGTTCAGGAAGGTACTCTTTGTAAATTTATTGTTAAACTTTGGACTCTCCAAGACCTTCCCCCGCACATCTACAGTTCATGTCAAAAATTGTTCACAAATATTTTTGAACATGTTTCTACTTCTTGTGATGGAAGCTTTTTATTTAGAGAAGCCTGGTGGCAAACTGTTATAGAAAATTTTGACATTAACTTATCTGCTGACCTATGTGGACTTAGTAATAACGACATATATTTGTTTCTTTTAGGCGCAAGGTCACTCTCAGGCCTTTCATTTACAGATTTTTCTTAAAGTTTGCACCGTCTTAATTTTCGGCTAATTAGGGATGCAACAGCGTGTTATTATAGAATGTCACGTGTAATATCCTGTCCATACACATAAATGTCACAGGATTACAGTGTTATATAAATAATAATACTTTATATTTTGGTATTGCCTTATAGAGTGTGTACACCTGTAAACTTGTTGGTAATTACGTATTATATGTACTGGATCTTTGCATCATAGTAGACCTATATTATCTCGTTTTCTCTACAATTGTCTATATGTTTGTATTCTTGTAAATATGTTATGATAATCTCCTTTGAGAGGAAATAAAGAAAGAAAGAAATGTATGACATATCTTAGGAACTTCCCAAGTTATATCTTACTAGGTATCTCTTAAGTTGTGTCATAGGAAATCTTTATGAAATGGGCTCCATTACTTGAGGTGCCTCAATATAAATGTATTTTTAAAATTTTATCATTCAATAAAAGCGAGCTATCGTCATCTTACTCAGGTATGCAATGCTCTGCGACAGAGTTTCAAACAGTTCAAATCATTACATTTCATATCGTTCATCATGCATTAAATCAGTTTTGAATTGCGTCTCAACAACTGCTTTTGCCCCTATTTATGGAATAAAATGTAATAAGATACAAGTATCTACTATTTATAAGTCTTTCTGATATAGTAATGAAATATTATTTTAATCTATCAATTACATTTTTATAATTTTTTCCATTTCAATCCGATCGCATATAGTTCACCGCTAAATATTCCCTTGATACATGTACAATACAAAAGGCTAAATTACATAAAGAAATTATAGATTTGAAAGGAAATGGGAAAATAACAGAGAAATATTCAAAGCGGGGTGTTATACTCAATAATTTTTAAAGCACACGTAAATGTAAACACAACAGGAATAAGGAATCATAAGTATAATGGGGTGATAAATTTGGTCGGGGCGTGATCAAATCGAATAAAGCCCTGATAGATTTGATCACGCCCCAAACGAAATTATCACCTCATATTAAAATGATTACTAATTACTTAATAGATTTGTACAATTTTCAGCAGTTGTACGATTAATATTAGAATACTCAGTATGCAAACCTCGCTTGCGCACCAATACTACGTCATTTTAATGTATTGGACTGAATGGTACAAAACCAGTTCGTAGTGTTATCACAAAAAAAGACAGTGGTAAATGTAAATATTCATGTATATTAACCACATTTGTACAATGTAAATGTATAATGTACCCGTATATCTGGTAATTTTTGCGATGATCTAATTTTCGCTTTCTTCGGGATCTCTTTTAAGTCGCAGATTTTTGAATACGCAGAGATTATACTCTATATTATTCTCTATGAGAAACTTTTTAAATCGCCCCCCCCCCCCAAAAGAAAGAAAATGACCGGCGCAAATTAAAAATGCGACAAATTTTTCCTCATTTTTGCAAATTTTGTGACACGCCAAAAAACCGGATATACGGTATACGTACACATTAATTAAACTTGACCTTCGTAAACAGAAAAAAGATATATACTGGCCGTGCGTGTTTTCCAAATATTAGAAATAAGTCGGTCAGAAGTTATAGACGGTGGGTGTTTTCTATTGTTTAAGTAATGCTGATAGAAATTTTTGTCTGTATTAAAGAATTTTTCATCCAATGAAGTGGTACAAAATGTTTTACTCTTACAGAATCGCAATAAAAGGAATGGTAATGACAAACATATACTTGTATAATTTACCCATCTTTATTAAACATTTAATATCTTTCTGGTAATCCTGAATAATACAATATGCTCCAAAAGTATTTTGTTCAACTTTTTTGATTTTTTGTCTTTAAACTGAGCTTTTTCCATCAAGTGTTTTGTTTAGAAACATTATCACAAACCCTTAGAACTTATGCTTTGTGTTGACTTAAAGTAAAGATCATACAGAATAAAAGGGGTGCTTTTTTCAATAAAGTATAAAGAATATTGATTCTACACTAGAATCAGGAGAATTCGTACCCTGGAGAGCCCGTGCTTTGGAAAACATTTACCCTATTGATAACTTAATATTTTCCTGTTATCAATAGGGTATACTGCAGGTAGATGCATTTTAAGTTTACATATTTAAAACTACAATCATTTCATGGCACTGTTTTGGTCTTTTATATAAGGGAGAACCTCTTTCTCGATGAAAGAATACATGTGTATAATTATTTTTTAGTTAATGAAAACGAAAATGAGATATTTTTTTAAATTGTATTAAGTGTTTTCGTTTTTAGAATGGAATTATTCAAAAATATCGAATACAATCAAACATTAGTAATGTTTTACTTTTCCTAGACATACATCTAAATACTTACTTAAAACATACCTGTATAGACAATCTTTATTGTCTAAAAACGCAATGTGTAATTTCTGTAAATACATATATGTTATAATTGAATTTCAGTGGCAGATATGCACAATGGGCCGGGTGTTTCAATATTCATTTTGTTTTACAGTCATCAAATTTGTTATAGCACATGTCACTATAATAAATTATTCACTTTATTGCTTATTTACTTAATATAAGTCCGTAATTAATTCGTGGCCAAAGTCGCATATTGCGTTTATAAACAATATACTTTTTGCGACTGAAATGGCTCTATGATGAGAGCATCAGATGAAACGTAACCTTATAGAACTAGGCTTTTTAGGTTGTGGGTTCGTTGCCACCCACACTTTCTGAGTTTTTTCTTATCGTTTGTTAGAATATTCAAAACTGAATATAGTTCGACATTGTCCTTTTGTAAACTTGTATTATAATATTACATGTATCAAATACATTTATAATTAATTAGAAATTGCATTTACGACTAAACCAAATGGACATTTGCGCTATCGTTTTCACTCATTTTCTTGAGTAATTTTTGTGAAATCTAGAACAAGCAACCACCGTTTTTTCTATGGGGGTTGTTCGCTGGAGTAATTTACAACCTCACGAAAGAATTACAAATTGTGGAATAATAATCAAATAGGAGACGAGTTTATATACCTGTTAAAATGTATCATATTTTCTTTGATTAAAATAAAAAATCAGAAATGTCATGTCCAACCGAATACTCTAATATTCTGTACTTAATTGTCAAATACTAACTGCGTACTAAAAAAGCCCTCTGCATTTTCATGACTAAAATTAATGAGGTTTGTTCTTCACGAGTAAATTGAGCCAGCTCTGCTCATCCAAGCTGTTTGTACATGTATATCTATGTGTTGTGCTTCTTGTACCTTTTTATGGTTTAAAAAAATATATAAATTTTAAACAGAAGAATTAATACAACGATGCGATAAAATTAAAGAGATTGTCCTCAAACGTTATATGCAGAATCATACTGTTGTTGTTGTTTTTTTTTACAATTAAAAGAATCAATGATATTCTTGTTAAATAGTTTGATTATTGGTTATTTTCTTAATTTCTTAATACAAGTTTTCATTCTACAATTTTTTTCTCCATTTTGAAAAAATCAAATATACTCTTAAACATGTCAGATTGACGAACAATTAAGGTAATGTAATCTGGAAACAGGAAGAGGATCTTATACCGTCCGGGAGGGGAGGGGGGTATATCTAATGTTTGATGAAATAATATGCTAGGGCGCCTCTTTTCCACCCGGAGGGATATTGCACACCAGGACTGCGTTTTACAAAAGAACTTACGACTAAGTCGTATATATTTTTTGTCTCATAGAATGGTCTTTAATGAACAAAATTTATATAAAACCATTTATGTACAACTGTTTTGATATCCATAATTATATTTTACAGCAGTTAGAATAAACCATTGAACAGTGAGTGATTAAATAGCATTCATTAATTTGGTCGTAAGTCATAAGTTCTTTTGTAAAACGCAGCCCAGACCCATTTTTCTTTGGGAAAGACTATGCGGGAATGAGGGTGTGAGGGGAGGGGGGGGGGGCTATGCTTTATCACTGGTTCCAACAAGTTTTTCTGGAAAAATCTTTTTATTCCCAATGGAAAATGTGGAATCATTAGATTTCGTGGTTGCTCAATGATTTTTGTGGAATACGTGAGTATCTCTCATCCACGAATTAACATCCTCCACTAATTAATAAGTTAGTGTTAAAAAATCATACCGGTATTTCCTATATAGAAGAATACACGAAATTACGTTCCCAGGAACCAATAAAATTTAAGCAAATCACAAAAATTGGCCCCCACAAATTTTAATTAAATGGCAGTACATGTAACTATAAGAATGAAAATCTTAAATAATATTCTAGCTATCATTCAAAGTAAGTATGTTAGATAAAGATATTTCGTCTTCCTAAATCATTTTTTTATGGCTGGGATTAGTTTTTCACAATACTTCTATTTCATTTTTCTACAGGTCAAAGAGGAGATAACTCGTTGGGGTCATGTAGTACATGCGTTGGATTGTAAACAAAGAGAGAGAGAGAGAGAGAGACGAGAGAGAGAGAGAGAGAGAGATTCATTATTAATCATTAAATTATTATTGTGGATTTAATCGGAAAGTTGTTCGAGCAGTAGTATAAATCACCTAAACTGAAGTTATGAAATTTTAAGATTAATCGTCTTGATATTTTCATAATAATGACGTGGTATTAATTTTTTTCAAAGACAAAATCCAGTATAGAAGTTTACGAATGGTGCTGACAACAAAGTGCGCTATAATTAAAGAAATTTTACTTAAATGGCAATTGTCTAATTATATAAAAACCATTGTATTTAAGAATTGATTGTTTTATAAAATGAATGTTTCTTGATAAATACATGTAGTTTGATTACTTTTCATTTTAAGAAATCAATTACACAGTAAAACACACTGACAGACGATTTCGGCGATATAATGTAATTTGTTTCTGCTTGAATACTTCATCCGTGGTTCAAAGAGAAGATAACTCAAAATAACTCACTGGGTTTATGTAGTACAGACGTTGGAATGTAAACAAAGAGAGAAAGAGAGAGAGAGAGAGAGAGAGAGAGAGAGAGAATATGAATTATTGATTGCATGTTTACATGGAGCAAATGATAAAAAATTGCATGACTATTAATTATATGTTATTTCAATTTTATGACAGATCATGAACATAATTTAATCAAACACTTCATTGAAAAACTAGCCTACAAATATTTCATGTAAACAAATAAATGAGGCTTGAAGGACAATTCGCAGACAATACAAAAATGATCGAGTTGTGCGAGTTTAGGAGCAATGAATTCCAGATCTTGAGTTCACTTATTAGGTACATTTTGTCAATGTTGAAAAATGAGTAAGTACCTGGTGTTAAGTCTCTCATTCATACAATCCAGACTAGGATTTGAACCTAGATACCCCATAAAAATATGGTTGCTTTTCATTAAGCTACCTGGATTTGAAATGAGAAGGAACTTTACCATCAGATAAATTTAAAGCAAATCGAGACATGTCTACCACAAACTTTTGAAATCAAAATTTTAAAAAAAGATCTAACGGATTATAATGTTGAAGATCTTACTGTATATGACATTGTAAAGATTTGTTTTAAAACAACCAAAGATTCTTGTGTATAGTGGCTTCAAATTTGAACTTTACACAAAATTCTTCCAGTTGGATACCACCTTAAAAAATCAATATCAAAACTACTGACAGATGTGTTTTGTAAAAATAAAGTGGAAACGATAATTTATGTTTTTAAAATACATACCCTGTGGAATGAACTTAGTTTATAAATTTATAGAAAGATCTCTGAACGAATTGTATATAATATGTCTAATATTATAATTGGCAAACTTCCATCGTCGTTTCATAACAAAATCGTTAATTTTATAATTCTTCATATGAAACAATATATATTTTGTTGTCTTATGTCAAATAAAATTCCATGCTTGGTTTCCTTTGTCACTTAAAACTAAATTACAATATTGAAAGGTATGGTGCAATACAAACTTGTATATTCAATATTATGAAAAATTATGGGACATTTGGAAAGGTATCTGCTGCTGACATCTGTTTTATTTTTATTAAGACCATTTTTTCTATTTGTTATTTTTTTTGGTTATTTTTTTTCTCCACGTAGGCAAGTAAACACAAAGTAATATGGTTAGGTGTTTATTCATAAGTGTGCGTAGTCTGCTTTTTCAAAAAGAAAGAAATTATAAAAATAAAACCAAAATAAAAAACACTTCATGTACCTTTAATGTTGATTGTTGATCTAAAAATCTTTATCGTTATGAATTTAGTCGGCATTCCCCAATTCTGATTGTCTGTGTTTTCCATATGTTTAATGACATCTGGTTTTTCTCCGTTATCAGTAACACAGCCGCTGAGAGAAGCTAACATGACCTTGGCTGTAAAATGTAAACAAAGCTCTTCGCGAAATTGATATGATCAAGAAATTAACCACAGTCTGTATCTGAACTGATATTAATTAGATGAAACAAAGTAGTTTGATTAAAATATGTATCTTGATAAACTATGTCGTGCCAATACACGAGATATTTTAATAAACCTAATTACATTTATTAAATTAATACGTCTTTTATATAAAAGGATATAGACGTATGTAGTATTACAAGAACAATTTTGATTATTTTGTATTTATCTCTCAGATTTAAGAATGTGCATGGGCTAATCATCTTTTAAGAGAATATAACAAAAACATCAAACTGAGATAAGACATGGTACTATTCTCATCTTTTTGTGTTTTAAAACAAGCTTGGTTAGATTTGTACAGATCTTGCGGCGTATATTTCAAATATTCTAAGTACCCACATTTTTAGTCTGTTAATTCTTTTTTTTACACCTTTTTCACGTTGACAAACAATGAGCAAGTTTTCTTACCACATATCCACACGCGACGTTTTCGTTTAGTCCAACACAGAATGAAAACCGACAAAAATATAATCCGTTAATCTAAAGTACAGCTCTCTTGTATTCACTTTCTTCACTGACACATCTTTATAACAAGCCGTAATCGTGAACAGATCGGTAAAACCATACTTAGCCGAACATATCGATCGCCATTTCTTTCTCCTTCTCGTTCACATTATTGGGTCAAGCATGCGTAGAAGCTTAAAATTATATACAAAAACAATACAGCTGAAAATGAGCACTAAAATTTCTGTCAACGGCAATATCTTTTGAAAACTAGATACATATGCATAGCGCAGTACCTCAAAAAAAATAAGTCATAATATTAGCGATTTGCTCTGAGCTTTTTGTTGACATATGTATCAAATTTTAGAAAGAAATCTTCAAAAAACCGACGTTTGCTCCTAAATGACATCTCAGACGGAATCGCTCGGCCGGAGATATATACTTCCTGAATGGGTACCCTCAAAAACTTTACTGGCTTTAAGTTATTATGTATCAAATAATTATTTCAAAACTAAAATTTAACGTCTGAAAGAACTCTCCTTATCATGATTAAAGTTTACCTGGTGTCAGTTCGCGATTCGCCGAGTTAGAGCGATTTAAAAAACCCGATCGGACATAGGTACAAACCGTTTTTTCGCCCCAAGTCCCGTTGGCACCTAAATGACACGTCAGACGGTTTCGCTTGCAGCTATGTGATAACATTCGGTTATATATATATATATATATATATATATATATATATATATATATATATATATATATATATATATATATATATATATATATGCACCCAACATTTGATAAAAGCTCTAAAAAATATCTGCGGCATTTATTTTTGGTCTACTGTTGTTACCTCTTTGTTTTGACGAATATTCACTGGTTTAGTTATTCTCGAAAACTGCCTCTGGCGTGATATCGAGCTGACGTTAAAAGTTGATGGAATAATATAGTGAATTGAATTTTATCTTTTGTTCTAGATCTTACCTCGACATTGCAATTCCTGTATTCTGAAGAAGTCGATGTTTTAAAATTGAGGCAATCGTCGTCTTTAAAGTCAATGAGGGATTTTCTTTCTTCAAACGTCTTTTTATACCCGCACTTTCTAAAGAAAGTTCGGGTATATTGTTGTTACCCTGTTCCGTCCGTCCGTCCGTCTGTCCGTCCGTCCGTCCGTCCGTCTGTCACGTTTTACTTTCTCAAACTGCTCTTACATCTTATAAACCAGCAAACTGAACTCTTGGAGTTTGATTTAGGGTATCATGTTGTTTTGTAAAAAAGTTTCAAAAATTCTCTGTTAGTCCTGGGGGTCAAATAATTGGTAAAAAATGACATTTTTTCACAAAAAACCTTCTTCCTCGAACTCCTCCTACATTTTCAAAAGTAGACAAATCATCTTTTGGAATATGTTTAAGGGTATCCTATAGATGCGCAATAAGGTTTCGGAATTTTCAATTTTGTCCTGGGGGTCATTTAATGGCTAAAAAATGACGTTTTTTTACAAAAAAACTGGTTTTAAAAACGTCATTTTTTTAAAGCAGTAGCCAAATGATCTTCTAGAATATGATTGGGGGTGTCATATTGAGGCATGATCAGGTTCCAGAATTTTTTTTTTAATTAAGGGGATCAGTGGGCAACAAAAAATGACGTTTTTTGGCAAAAAAAGTATGGTTCCCAGAACTCCTCGTACAACTTTTGGAGTAGCTACATCATCTCTTGGGATATAATTGGGGCTGTCCTATAGATGTGCAATAAGGTTTTAAAAATTTAAATTTCATCCTGGGAGTCAAATAGTAGCAGAAAATTGACGTTTATCACTAAAAAATCAAACATTGATCCAAGAGCTCCTCTTATGATTTAATGGATAGACAATCATATCTTGGGATATGATAGGGACTGTTCTATTGATGTGCAGTAAGGTTTTCAAAATTTAAATTTCATCCAGGGAGTCAAAATGTAGCAGAAAATTGACGTTTATCACTTAAAAAAAAACATAGATCCTAGAACTCCTTTTATCATTTAATGGATAGACACATCATATCTTGGGATATGAAAGGAACTGTTCCATAGATGTGCATTACGGTTTTGAAAAATTAAATTTAACCCTGAGGCCCATTACCTACCGGTACATACCTTTTGATGCCCTTTAAGGATCAAGAATATATATGGTTAAGGGGTGGGGATCTCAACCGTTTTCGAGATATTCGTGCACTTCCTGTTCAAGGGGGGTCATGACAACCCCCGGGGCCCATGACCTACATACCGTTTGATGCCCCTTGACACAAGGTACAAGAATATATATGGTTTAAGGGTGGGGATCCCAACTGTTTTGAAGATATTAAGGGACTTGCTGTTTGAGGGTGTCAGGACCACCCACAGGGCCCATGACCTACATAACATTTGATGTCCCTTGACATCAGAAACATGAATATATATGGTTTAGGGGTCATGATTATAACAGTTTCTGAGATATATGGTAATTTCAAATTCCTGGGGGGTGGGGATGACCCCAGGGGTCAGATCTAATAAACCCTATATATTGCCAGTAACAGCCAATATATGATTATGAAAACCCTATATTATTATCTTTGTCCGTTTTCAAGTTACCATTTACAAGAGAGTCTATGATTCTTTCTACAAGGTTCAATGTTAGACCCCACACCCTTTTGACACCCCCCTCCCCCCCCTCCCCCGAAAAGTGGTTGTCTAACCCAAAATGAGAAAAATCAAACCAGGGTGCACAACTAGATTTGCAGGCCTATCATATCCTAGAGTTTTGTACAATTATGTTCAGCCATCTCTGAGAAACAAGTTCAGAGCGGGAAAGAAGAAAAAGAAGATGAAGAATATATACATGTATTAAGAACCGTACAAAAACAATAAGTCTCCAAACTTCATTCAGGAGACTTAATAATTAATAAAGATTAAATAGAGATAGGATCATCAAACATCAATAATTTAAAGATAATTGACAATTTCTGATTCTAAGGGGGTCAGGATGACCCCTTAGGGTCATGACTTACATGCCATAATGATCTGATGCGCCTGCATGACCTAAGGAGGAATAATATCTTTGGATTAAGGTGGGGATCTCAATGGTTTTTATGATATTTGATAATTTCAGGAAGAGCACTTGGGATCATGACCTACATACCATCTTAAATGCCTTGAACAAAGAAACAATAATATAATATGTACATGATATATGATTCAATTTAAGAACCCAGATATAGATCAATCATCTGTTTTGTAATACTTCCTATGTATATATACATGTACATGTATTAGTTTGTGTTTTGTTCTATACTATTCATGTTCATGACTGTAGTATGGCTTAGTCTTATTTTAAATTACATTAAAAAATTGTCAAATATATGACTTGGAACCCCCACTCCCAAACAAACTCAAATATAAACTGTTCTCTCTCTCTCCCCCCCCCCCCTTCCTTGTCGAATAATCTATTAAAATCAAAATATAATTTGGGTGTCTAAAAACTTTTATAAACTGGTAAAAAATGTTATTCTTAAAAAAAATTACATTACACCTTGCAAAATTGACAAATGATCTATTGAAATACGATCAGAGGTCATATTTCTACCTTGGGATCAATAAGTAGTATTCATTGACAAGTTAAAATTAATTAATAACAATAGATGATTCAAATTATAAATGTTTATACTCCACATTCACCCCCCCCCCCCAATCTAACCTGCTTATAAAGATTCAGTCTTCTTAATACATTCTTACATGTGTACAGTAGCAAATTTTAAATCATTTCTTGATTGCTTTTTCTCTCGTGATTCACATTAACATTTTGGAAATTGCTTAATTCAATTTTTAAGATTTATAAACAAAATGTTAATATATGCATCACTGCCATGTGTATTCACCTATTTGGGGCAATTGTAAAGTCTCCTAAACAAAGCAGTGACATCATTAGGCTAGGAATTACCCACATGGATCAAACACTACTGTATAACATATGAATAAGATAAAATACATTATTATTTCTAGTTCTAAAATGTCAGGGTGTCTCCAAGGGGGCATAATCTTACAATACAATTTTACGCGCAATGACACAAAGAGCAAAAATAAATTAAACGGTTTAGGGATGAGGATCTCAGATCTCAGAAGTTAACAAAATATACAGTGTATCATATCATTTCCTATTTCATAAAGGCGGGGGGGGGGGGGGTTAAAGACAACACCTGGGGGTCATTAATGTACTTTACACCAGTTGATGCATCATAATGACTTTAGAAGATATTTTGTATTTTCCTGTTTCGTGGGGTCAGAACAGTCCCATAAGGTCATGACCTACATTGTATTTGATGCATTATAATACATTAAGAAAGAAATACTCCTTCCTTCCTATTATTACTCATATAAAAAATATAAGTGTCTACACTTACTTACATATGAAATACACAAATTTAATAAGAAATTGTTTATACAGGGTCAATATGGGGTCAACTCAACAGTGCATGCAGTCTGACAAATGAAAAAAATAACATTTGCAACTAAAATGACAGAAACTTTACAAATGCGATAGGATAGGTAACGATGATAAGCTTATTTAAATATTAAAAGATGATGATACAGTATGCTGTCAAAGGGAGATTACATTTAGAAAGTGAAAGTAGAACTTATATACATGTGTATGTATGCTGGCAGGAATCCCATGCTGGCATCTTATTATATTGTGCTACTGCTACTACATGTATTATGCTTACCTAAATTGGTCAACATCATAATGATAATCCAATTAAAACACAATAATGAATTCCTTTAGCTGATCTTAACTACCGTAATCCTTTTCTGCATACGGAAAACACAGATATGTATGTATGGGTGTTGCTAAAACGCGGAACGGAAAACGGAACGGAATGGAAAATATCATCACGTTTATCCCTTAAAAAGGGTATAGACTGGCCAGAAACGATTTACTTTGTATCTTTTATTTATATCTAATGAATGATTATCAACATGTTGCTATCTTATTAATATTCATATGAATGTATATCAATTATAGCATTGTATTCATTCGGCTTTAGTTGAGTACGAAACGGAAAAATCAAATGTATACGAATTGTGAAACATTAACATGATTAAACGAGCAAATTAGCTATAACTTTTTACTTATTTCTCTTATATGGTATTGCTGGCATATTAGCGTAACGTACGCAGTTAGTGAAAGCGTTTTATGCGTGATTTGAGTATTTTTATATTATTTTCAAATATGATGTACATGTATATACTTACATCAAAATTGAATTTTCGGTGTTCTAGACGATCTTTTATCATACAGACGATACAGTATCATTGCGATGGAAGAAAAAAAAACTGTAGGACTGACGACATTAAAAAATTAAAATACAGTAAACATTAAAATACCCGGTAATTTGTGAAACTAGTAATTTGTGAAACTAGTATTTTTAGCATTGCAATTTTGTTTACGTTTGCATTACAAAGCATGCAGTTGTTTATTCCAGCAGCTATATACATATGATCCGAATAGAGAGCTCTAGACGTTGCCTGGTTTGATTTTCCGATTATATATTGGGACTATAGTCTGTCGATCCCAAAATATTCATGCAGCACATTTGGACGATTTATAATGGAAAATGTTGACATCTTTTCTCCATTTGGAAGTCACTCAGAAGACCTTGCACAATTTTTCAACACCATCATCCGGGTCTGTTAAAATGCAAAACCCCGTAGACTTCTTTATTTTTAGCCGTGTATTTATACCAGCTGATAAGCTAGAGAGGACGTTTTAAAGAAAGTGTAATGAGAATGTTTAATGCTTCTAAAAGAGAATCGCTTGAACCCTGAGGTATATATAAATATACAGCAAAAAGTGAATCGAGGATATTTTGGGACAGAATATAGTGGTCAATGCATGTACTGTTAATTTTGAGGAAATAAATATTCTTGAATAAATAATCTAATATTGCTAATCTTTCAAAAAAATTAAAAAGGTACATTAAGTATATCGTTTTAGCATACTTAACAAATCTATGAGGTAAATAACATTAGATAAGATTTTCCGTTTTCCTTCCGTTCCGTTTTCCGTTCCGCGTTTTAGCAACACCCATGTATGTATACACGTAAACCCATCTAATCGAAGAGCTGGGTAAAACTAGTACCCACTAATGAGACATGCAAACCTGTGTTGTGTACGTAACTTCAGACAAAGATCAGTCATTTGTAACATGCATGTATTTTTATGACCTATTCTTCAAATCCACTTGCACTATTTTATTAGGTAAATAACAGCTTTAAGGTGGTGCAGGACACCTGCATATTGTGATGTACATGTATACTTCCTATTGAGATAAACAATAAAGTATGTTGACTATTGATTAAATATTTACCCCCCAAATAATGTTACCTAACATTGAAGCGCAATGGGTTAGAGCGTTTACATGTCTGTAAGAGCATTGGGGTCCAAGGTGTATTTTTGGTAATTTACGAATTTTCATGGGGAGGGGGGGGGGGGGGTCTGGACCCCTCACTCCCACCCCTTCTCTAAATCTGTGCACACGATGATGTTCATGTAGGCACACAGAAGCAAATCTAAAACCGGCAACCGCCACGGGGAGGGGGCATAATTTAATTTTTAATTTTGTTTGTAATAATTATATAGACCATTATACTTCCTATGACATAAAATGTTAAGATTATTGATTAACTGAAAATTCACTGCAAAAAGTTTTACCCCAAATTGCACATAAAGTGCTGCTCATGTCACGATGTGTATTATCATATGGGCAGGGATCTCATCCTTCAGTTATGAAAATTATAATTTTTAAATTTATTACCGGAGTTTGCATGTAGCCTTCATTTTTAATTAAACTGGTATAAAACAGTGTTATTTAGGGGCAAACACATGGTGCGGGTATTACTGTCTAATGACAGCATCTAGTTTAGTTTATCAAGTTTTGTTAGTTTAGATATAATGTTATTCTTGTAAATTGACCATTACGTGGTACCTACATGTATTCAGCAGTCCACTTCCATACTTTATGAAAAAATTTTCAACCTCATAACTTCTGCTAGTAATTTTTAAATCAATTAAACCAAACTTTGATATTGTGCGATATTAAGACATTAATTTTGTGGACATCAGTTGATTAATACACTGTACATGTATTCAAATGCTGAATTGAAATAATTAAGATAAAACTTATAAATGTAGGTCAACAAACCTTAGAATAGCTTAACATCTCTATAGACCGCCGACGTCTTGTGCAAATCGTCCTAGCTAAGCACTCTTATACTTACTGACTTAAATCTAAGAATGCACCCCAGTCTCACTTAAGCAGTTTCAGACTTAAGTACCCTTTACGTTACGAGCCCCTGATCACCCAGGTCTAAAATTCAAAATGTTGGCTGGATGGAAATGGAGAATTGCAGAATGTTCGCTAAGTGAGAATTAATTCATGCGGCACATTAAGGGTTAAAAATTTTATTACAGAAAATATACCTAATTACGTAACTAATGGGCATGGCAATGATTTTTCCAAATAGCTATTGATACAATACACGATTTTCATTAATTTGTACATGTAATAGACTTTAATAACAATGTTGTTCACTTTCACAACATATGTGATTGAAAATCTTAGGGGTTTGTCCTGTAGGTCCTTAATGGAGAGATAAATAGAATAGGTTTTTTGATAAAGAGGGATTAATGAAAATTATCAGTACTAACATTTTGTCTATTACAATGCTTAACAAAAAAGTCCCCTTCTCTTGCGTCAAAATTCGAAGACTCTGGCCTCTATAAACCTATATTTATATATAAACCTCTCTCTCTCTCTCTCTCTCTCTCTCTCTCTCTCTCTCTCTCTCTCTCTCTCTCTCTCTCTCTCTATATATATATATATATATTTGCGCGTTTATACAAAGTGTGTTAAGCTAGATATAAAGAACATGGAATAATAAAGCAACGATAAAAATATAGAAAATTTTACTTAACAAAAAAAAAAAATGATTGAAATATACATATATTTTATTCATACCATTTCTTTTGCTCCTTTGATGTTTATACGAGGTCCCTGCGTTTGCTACTGATATGATCAGAACAACCTGAATTTCAATAAAAAATAATAAATTGCATCATTTAATATTACTCTATATATATATATATATATATATATATATATATATATATATATATATATATATATATATATATATATATTATCAACATTTTGTCTTCATTTCCCATCATGCAATCGATCCGTGTCTCAAAGTATTTTTTTTTTCAAATCTTAATAATTAATGACTGATTTATTTTCAGTGTTACATGTAAGATTATGCTAAATCAAACATAACGATAGACGACATAAATAAGATTTAAAATAAAATCAATGAACAGGAGACCCCCAGTCCTTTACTGTCACAAATATTACTATAGCCCGTGCACAGACCTGTCGAAGAGGTCTTCCTTCCGATTTTTGATACAATACTATGCAATACTGATGACTCGTACTTTCGGATAATCTATAGTATTACAAATAGTAAAACACGGTTATAGCGAACACGCTTATAATGAATTGACGCTTAGAGGGAAGTGATTTTCATACCCCGTGACTTTATTACATGTTGTTAACTTAGCGGATATAACGAACTACGCTTAAAACGAGGTAAAATTACCTGTCCCTGGGACTTCGTTATAAGCGTGTTTTACCGATCTTAAATAATGCTTACATTATTACTTATTAGGTTTGTTACCGACTGTTTAAATAATTTGTGGGGTCGGTAAAGTCCATAGAAGGCGAGGCGGAGCCGAGCCTTCTATGGACTTTACCGACCCCACAAATTTCTTTAAACAGTTAGTAACAAATCTAGTAAGTGTTTTGTTTTGTCGAGGACCTAAAGTTTGATATATAAACAAACGTTTGTGTAGAAAATCAGTTCAAATAACGTTACGTCCGCCATCTTGCCCTATAAATTTTGACGCTTGCCTTTTAAAGAAATTTGTAAGGCAGCCACGTGACGCGTTTCATCCAATGACGTCGCGACATTCTAGTCCGAGGCAAAACAAAATGTAACAAATTGTCTTTAATTTTTATATTACGACACTTTAAAGTCCCCATTAAACAGTTTGATTATATACATGTAATACACCTGCCTGGCAATAGTTTTCACGAATAGATATCGTTACCATCAACTATTTTGTTACTGTAATGAATTACAAATCTCAACCTTTTTAAGCTTTTGTGTAAAACTTTAAGAGTCTAATAAGGGTTAAATTACCAACGCAGCCATGCAATAGTGTGAGCAATTCAGTTTAAAAAGTAACGTTCCCATTAGTGAAATCCATTTAAATCACCAGTATAAACAATATTCCTTAACCTTTTTTAAAAGTTAGATTATTGCCTTTTAGAAAAATAAACTGATCCAGACTAAAAAGATAAACAAAGAAATCTCTATTTTAAAGGCGTTTCAAGCATTTTAGAAATCACGTAAAACGCTATGATATTGTTATAAAAAAATTACAATAATTTAAACTGGTAATAATATTCTACCGTCATCAAGTATGACATCTTCTCCATTGTTGTTTTTATATAAGCGTTGGTACAAGTGATTTCACTTTGTCGGTGCATTATTTATAAAAGAGTTTCCTGTCAGATAATTTCTGCAATCAAGTCAAGTGATGACATCAGATTCAACGTAATTTGTTTTCTGGAAACGAGTACACAATATAAAAAAATAAGTGAAACAAAATAAATTGGAGTGATATTTTACACTGACATTAACGAATTACATAATTTGAAAAAAAAAATCTGCAAAACAAATATTCATTAAATTCCATTTTGTAAGTAAGGTACCTCATAGCATCATATTTTAAAGTTCTGTTTTCAGTTAATTGTATAAAATAACACTTAATTACTAATTCAATTAACAAATAAGAAGTACATGTACATGTATGTCATTATGTTAATTTTATTTATAGTGTGTGGCAGTAATAACAAAATTTGCAACATAATTTGGTATTTCCCGACACCCATTAGCATCAAAACTTACAACACGAAAGAGAAATCCATAAAAAACAGAAATCATCAGTTTAAATAATAACACAGCTCTAAAGTGAATTTTGCTTTTTTCTTAAAAATTATTCAGAAATTTCAACAATTTTATTACACTTATTGGTTCATTGAAAGATCAAGAGCCCTCTCTCTCTCTCTCTCTCTCTCTCTCTCTCTCTCTCTCTCTCTCAATCCAAATTTTATAGTTTTTTTTTTTATACAAGATGACTTCCAAATAAAATAATGATGGTGGATGTATTATTGATAGATATATTACTTACTTTTGCGATTTAAAAAGTTTCTAATAGAAAATAATACAGCATATAATTTCTGCGTATCAAAAAAAACTGCGATTTCAAAGACATCATGATGAAAGCGAAATTTAGATCGTCAAGAAAATTACCGGATATACGGTAGCTCTTAATTTCTCAATGAAACATAGAATCTAATAAAAAAAATTGACATTTCTGAATAGTCGACAATTTTCCGAGAATTGAACAAAATTGAGCAAATTGCTGTGTAATTTATCTTCAATTTCTGTTGCTTGTTGGATAATTTCTATCAGGGAATGTGAAGGTTAACCAATATTTATACCATACAGTCGCTTGCAATAAATTTAATATTACGATAAAAAGTAACAGTCGACGGATTTGATCAAAAATTGTTTTGATTTCTAAAAAATATTATTACAAATTTTAAATGATTTATCGTTCATATAAAATCGTTCATGTTTGCATCTCCCTCTATCTCTTTGTACTTAAAAATGCAATAAAAGCTATTTTCTTTTTCGTATACAAACGAGAGAGAGAGAGAGAGAGAGAGAGAGAGAGAGAGAGAGAGAGAGAGAGAGAGAGAGAGAGAGAACTATTGATTTTTCAATGAATCATTAAATGTTATAAAAATTGTTCACATTTCTGAATAATTGTACAATTTTCCGGGGCCACAATAGGGGGATCAAGTTTTACATAGGAATCTATAGAGAAAATCTTTAAAAATCTTCTTCTCAAAAACTATGAAGCCAGAAAAGCTCAAATTAAAATGGAAGCATTCTCAGGTAGTGAAGATTCAAGTTTGTTCAAATCATAGTCCCTGGTGGTATGGTGGGGCCACAATGGGGGAATAGATTTTTACATAGAAATATATAGAGAAAATCTTTAAAAATCTTCTTCTCAAAAACTATGAAGCCAGAAAAGCTCAAATTAAAATGGAAGCATTCTCAGGTAGTGAAGATTCAAGTTTGTTCAAATCATAGTCCCTGGTGGTATGGTGGGGCCACAATGGGGGAATAGATTTTTACATAGAAATATATAGAGAAAATCTTTAAAAATCTTCTTCTCAAAAACTATGAAGCCAGAAAAGCTCAAATTAAAATGGAAGCATTCTCAGGTAGTGAAGATTCAAGTTTGTTCAAATCATAGTCCCTGGTGGTATGGTGGGGCCACAATGGGGGAATAGATTTTTACATAGAAATATATAGAGAAAATCTTTAAAAATCTTCTTCTCAAAAACTATGAAGCCAGAAAAGCTCAAATCAAAATAGAAGCATCCTAAGGTAGTGTAGATTCAACTTTGTTCAAATCATAGACCCTGGGGGAATGGTTGGGCCACTATGGGGGAATGGATTTTAACATAGGAATATATAGAGAAAATCTTTAAAAATCTTCTTCTCAAAAACTATTTGGCCAGGAAAGCTCAAATTTGAGTGGAAGCATCCCTAGATCATATAGATTCTCTCTCTCTCTCTCTCTCTCTCTCTCTCTCTCTCTCTCTCTCTCTCTCTCTCTCTCTCTCTCGTATTTGTGTAAGAAGATAACTACTGTAGTAATGCATCTTTAGGTACCAATAAATACACTGAGATGCAAACATGAACGATTTTTATAATTTATATCATTCATGGGCAGGACTCTGACCACTTAAAGAACTGTGTAACATTAGTGGATACAGAATTCTTAATGGTCAATACACATGTATGTACCTGAGAAACTGAAATTATTCCATCATTGTTTTTTTTGTTATACATTCATTCATGATGTAAAATACCAGTGTATTCAATTTAAGAATACATGTTAGATAAGCAATTAAACTTGGTTGCATGAATAACGGAGAGAATATCAAGTAGTTTACTGTTCAAATTGCAATGCCCCTGACAATATTATTTGTGCAAGACGACTATCATATCAAATAATAAATAATGATATATTTCAAGCACATGATTACATGTATTATCTTAAGTGAAGAGGTAATTAACTCTCATATTCAAATTTCATCTTACTACACTGTAAATCTATTGGGTAAATAACTGAATTATGACTTCATGCCTCTTACCATGACAGTACATAAGGAAAACAAATCGTCATGATAAATTAAAATATTAAATTTACTTACACTCATAATCAACCGGTAATATATCTATTTCTATTCAATTAAAAAAAAAAACAAATAGTAATACTTATCAAGTTATAGTTAATAAAAATAAATGCAAAGCTTTTCTAGCCAAATTAGTAAGCCCCCCCCCCCCCCCCCCCATACTGGAACGATGAAAATCGATCTAAAATAATTATATATTTTGTAATTTTAATGAGTTGCATGATGTTCAACTGCTTAACATTAAATCATGCGGTTTCATACCAAAAACTCCCGAATTCGACGGCTAGTGGGCATGAATGTACACATGCATCCGTCCAGCTGTAAACTAAACCTGTTCGTTCTAAAACCGATACTTAATGATGAATATAATTAATGCAATTTTAGTTCTAAATCAACATGTACATCCAGTCTTCCAAAATGTCACCGTATATACATGCACGTATATCGATAGACATATATGCTTTTTTGAACTACAAGTTGGATAGCGCAAGTTGGCTTGCCGATGTAATGATGTTGGTTATATTGTTTTTATCCCGACTGACCTGTGACCCAGAAGTGTTAGCCGTTGTAAACGGCATGCCGACATGACCTATTGACATACAAATTTATCAATCATCGTTTGTTTCTACTGTGAGGATAACATTTTATATCATGAGTAAAACAGTTATTAACCTTCAATTTCATAAGAAATTCGATTAAATTGTCGGTTTCATTTACCCTCATTTTTTCATTAGGCGGTGTTGAATTGTTTTCATTCTTTTGATTAATAGCATGTCGATTTTTTATCAAAATCATTTGTGTGGTGAATAGCTTCATTATTGGTTCAAAGGAAGAAAATCAAAATAATTTAAAAAATATCGATTAATTAATACAACGTACGTACTGTTTCTTCTCACATTATATCGAGACAGTATCTTTGCGTCCCTTTAGCTTACGTTGGAGTAATGAGGAAAACTACAAATATATAATTTTGTTTATCCATTAGGTTGAAGCCGTAATGCATACAATCCTTTGACTGTTGCTTTCTATCAATTGTTATAAATTTTATTGCAAGCAATTGTGTGATAAAAGAAATGGTTAACCTTCACATGTTCTGAAGGAAATTACCCAACAAATAACAGAAATTAAGATGAATCACACAGCACTTTGCTCAACTTTGTTCTCTTCTCGGAAAAGTGTCTACTATTTAAAAATGTAAGCATTTTTAGCTCACCTGAGCTGAAAGCTCAAATGAGCTTTTCTGGTCACTTTTTGTCCGGCGTCCGTCTGTTTGTCCGTCCGTCTGTCTGTAAACTTTTGACTTCTTCTCCTGAACAACTTGCCAATTTCAACCAAACTTGGCACAAAGCATCATTTGGTGAAGGGGATTTAAGTTTGTAAAAATAAGGACACGCCCTATCTCAAGGGGAAATAATTAGGGTTTATTGAAAATTTGAAAATCTACTTCTCAGAAACCATTTGGCCAGAAAAGTTGAAATTTGTGTAGAGCATTCTCTGATAGTGTAGATTCAAGTTTGTTTAATTCATGGTCCCCAGGGGTAAGATAAAGCCACAATGCGGGGTCGACATTTTACATAGGAGTACATAGAGTTTATCTATAAAAAAATCTTCTTCTCAGAAACCATTAGGCCAGAAAAGCTGAAACTTCTGTGAAAGCACCCTAAGACAGTGTAGATTCCAGTTTGCTCAAATCATGGTCCCTGGGGGTTAGGTAGGTCTACAATCAGGGGTTATATTTTTACATAGGAATATAAAGAGAAATTTTATTTTAAATCTTCTTATCAGAACACGACTGGCCAGAAAAGCAGTAATTTGTGTGAAGTATCATCAGGTCGGGTAGATTTAGGTTTGGTCAAATTATGATCCCCGGGGTTAGGGACACAATGGGGACCTGTTAAATCTTTACAAAGGAATATATTGAGAAAAATCTTTTTCTGTAAAAAAAAAAAATTCTTAGAGAAGGTGCAACATTAAAGAAAGAAACCTTGGATAGTGTAGATTTAAATTTGTCAAAATCATATTTTTCAGGAGTAGGATGGAACCACATTGGGTGGGTGGGGGGTCCAATATTTCAAAAGAATACAGTTTAAATTCACCAAAATTCAAAAGTTATAATATATGGTTTAACTTATATGCAAGCATTTTGACATATTTTTGATTCTTTAGAATTGTTTAGACTTTGGCCTCTGGACAATTTTTGGGGTTCACGAGTTTGATGTTGGTTTATATCCCATTTGATTTAGATCTTATTGAGAACTGTAATGCTCAATATGTTAAATGACTATACCCTGACGAATAGGGATAAAAAACTAGACACGATCTCGTTGCGAGCAACGGGGAGGTCTTCCGTCCGATTTTTAGAATATGGAATGATCTTACTCTTGATCTTCGTCAACGAAACGTATCATGAAAACGAGGCAGGATCTAAGAGTAATGAATAAAAGACTATCTATCCCGTTGGTGTTCCTTATTTGATGGATCAGCTCCTTTTCACTCATATAAGTTAAGGTAGTACAAAACAAACAGCGTAAATTTTTCCCATAATTCATTTTTTTTTTAAATTGCACCAAATGTTCATCATATTGAACTGTATACGTATACAAAGTTTTAAAAAAATTCCACCATTAGTTTTCTCGTAATCAAGATCTTAACTATGGCTTCCGACACCCTGTTAAAAAAGGGCTAACGTGGGCTCATCAGAATACATGATTTAAAAAAAATTGTCCAAATATTTTTTTGGCAAATATCTTTTAACAAAGAAATTAAGACATGTTAAACGTTAAAACAATAATGATTATTGACTTTGATACATTTTTGTACCAATAAAATAAGTCCAATTAAAGTATATGCAAGAAGGCCCTATTATGGAGCTATTCGCCAAACTAAATACCGTTTTTATTTAAATTCCTATCATTCAAGTTCCACGAAAAACTATCATATAAATTGTTGGAATATGTAAATAATATTATGTAAATACCAAAACAATTCCACCACTAGATATTTTTAAACAGAAGTTTATACCCCCCTCCCCCACTTTGTGATAAAGTATTTGTTTAACAGTTCTTGCACGGCGTGACGTCATAATAAGACACATAGAACGTGATGTACGTCATTTATTTGTATCTCGTAAACAATTGACTTGCGCGAGGATTTCCGAAGGGCTTGTTTTTCGGATACTGTTTTGTACTACCTTAAAGGCTATTTTTGTGTATCGCTAATAAGTGTTTAGTAATTGGTTACCGTTTTTGAGATATCTGGGAAAAATTGTGTTGATATCCGGTCCTAAAACTCATTTTAGGATCCAGATAACAAACAATATATGGTTGTACATCGTTAAGCACATTATTTTGAGCATCTTTTGTTAAATACTGCTTTCCAGAATTTTCCTCTATTTCGAGATATTGAGGATCAAAGTGATGGACTTCTGGCCCCTTAAAATCCCTAATTACATAACATAGGAGTAAATGATTGCCATGTATAGGTAAAAAACCTTATAAGGAACATGATTGCTTTTATAACGTATTGCAAAATATTTCACAGTAAAAATTTATCATTAAAAGACATTATAGCCCCCTCAGCACTTTATTTGAAGGGCCAGCCCCTTTTTCTTGATTTCAAATGAAAGCACTTGTCAATTAAAACACATTTTGTTCAACTAGTATTTATAAATGTTGTACTGTTCTCGAGATATCTTTAAAGGGCCGACCCTGTAACTCCTTTTAGGGACCGCTTAACAAAGAAATTATGGTTGCAGATTGTTAAGCTTAATATTTTGAGCATCTTTTGTTTAATATTGCTTTTCAAAATTTTCTTCCATTTTGAGATATTGAGCATCAAATTTTTGGACTTCTGGACCCTTAAACCCCCTAATTATTTAACATAGGAGTAAATGATTGCCATGTGTAGGTGAATAACGTTAAAATGAACATAATTGCTTTTATAACGTATTACAAAATATTTCACAGTAAAAAGTTATCATTAAAAGACCTTAGAGCCCCCTCAGCCCCTTATTTAAAGGACCAGCCCCTTTTCCTGATTTAAAATGAAAGCTCTTGTCAATCCAAACACATTTTGTTCAACAAGTAATTATAAATTCTGTACCGTTCTCGAGATATCTTTAAAGGGTCGTTTTAGGGCCCGACCCTGTAACTCCCTTTAAGGATCGCATAACAAAGAATAAATGATTGTACATTGTAAAGCTCAATAATTTGAGCATCTTTTGTTCAATATTGCTTTTCAAAATTGTCCTCTATTTTGAGATATTGAGCATCAAAGTTTTGGACTTCTGGCCCCTTAAACCCCCTTATTACGTAACATAGGAGTAAATGATTTCCATGTGTAGGTGAATAACGTTAAAATGAACATAATTGCTTTTATAACGTATCACAAAATATTTCACGGTAAAAAGTTATCATTAAAAGACTTTAGAGCCCCCTCAGCCCCTTATTTGAAGGGCCAGCCCCTTTTTCATGATTTCAAATGAAAGCTCTTGACTATATTAAGATTTTTATGTTCTATATGTTATAACAAAATATTATCGAGGAAAGATATATTGAAAGAAAACCACGAAAAATCAGGACGCTTTTTAACCGTGATTTTCGAGCTCGGGCGAGCTTCGGCGCTTTTGGTCACAGAAAAATATATATACCACATGTCAGATCTACAACCTTTTGTCTACAATCCCTGAAATTTTGAACTCAATATCTTAAATCGTTTAGGAGTTAACCCCTGGACAAGCCGTCCCTCTGAAAATCGTTAAATTGTTAATAACTCAAAACCGGAAATGACGTCATCGGTAAAAAAATTTCCAATAAGGTTCAGATCACTATCTATTAAATCTGAAAGTTTCGTGTAAATCGGTCGAGTACTTTTTGAGAAATCCTGTACACAAATTTTGTAAGAAAAAAAAAAATAAAAATAACTAGAGCAAAGCTCGTTGCAAAGCAACGAGTGGGTCTTCCGTTAATGTCGGCAGTAAAGCTGGAAGTTCATGTAAGAAGCAGAGCTCTTAAACCAATAACAAGAGTAACTAAAATAAAAAGATGAAAAAAATCAAATTATTCTTGGTACGACTGATGAATGTCGTCCGAATGATTTTAAGTGCGACCTAACAAAAACCTTACTAATTTCAAGTACGACATAACAACTATTTTTGGTACAAGTTAATTTTACTTTGGTCATTTACGCTTTATTTTAGACCAAGGACGCGAAATCAAAATTTCTGGAAAAATCAATTTTTAAACCCCAATATCTCTGTAATGCATCATCCAATTTTAAAACGGCTTTCAGTGTTAGATTCAGCTGGATAAGCTCTACGAAACAAATATTCATTTTTGATTCGATCATAATTTCAATTTTTCAAAAAATTTGATTCACTTCCGGTTTTGACCGGAAGAGACAGATTTTCATTTCGAGCCTTATTACAGAGGTAAATCGACAAAATCATAACCATTGAAAATTTCAATCCCCTATCTTAAAGCGGACAAAATTACTTTTTAAATTTTTTTGATAAATGAAGTAACGTAAAAACGGAAAGGACGTTTTCAAAGAAACTTTAGGATCTTAGAGGCATAATAGTTGCAATAATCTCTCAAAGTTTCATCTCAATCAGTTATAAACTTTTTGAGTTATAAAGCCGAAAAGGAGTCAGATACAAAAGATGTCACCTTTGACCTTCCAAACTATGTGCTTGTTGCACCATCAAATGTCAGAAACTTAGCAATGTAAGGTTTATTATATTTCTGTGAATATTTCCTATGTAAAATTACAATGAATAAACATGCTATTCCATCTAACTGTGAAATAGTTTCTATGCTATCTGTCCATGGTGAGTAGTCAACGAAAGTATTCACCGGCAGCATATGATTTCCCTCTTTTTTAAACTCGGAACACCTCTGGTATAATCCGATCACAGCATTAAATTCAAAGTCCGATAATTCTTATTTGTTTATTATCAAGAAATTCTGCATCGCCAACAAATAAAGTTTTCTTCAGGATAATAATTAAGATACCTATAGCTATTTACTGACAGAAAGACAGACTAGGACTGTTGTGTTGTGTGAGGATGACAGAAAGTTTATTGTCCCCCTCAACAGCAACTATTTCACTTGGCTTCGCCCCATGAAATAGTGGCTGTCTTGGAGGACAATAAACTTGCTATCATCCTCATACCCAGTGAATAGGTATATAATGTCCCATCCACATAAATTTCGAGTTATATAACCTCCCATTTGTAACCTGCAATTTCACAGCGTAAAGTCAACACAACAGTCTTAGCCGCAAGTTTCACCATTCAATTCTCATGTACTTATTAAACATTAGGGGTCTTCATATTGCATACCAATTCCAACAAGGGAGATCCCTCTAATGATGATCATTAAAATTCATTTTATGAATCTAAGCAACACTCATAAGCCTTCAAGTACAGCATCTCTTAAGGTGGCTCAAAACACCTTGAAATATTTTTCTCAAATTAGCAGAAAATTACTTGATTATGATAGATATCATAATTGATAAGAAGTGTTTAAGTCAAATAGGCACAAAATGTGCAAATTTGGATGAACAATTACATTTTCAAAAATTTAATTCAATAAACAGTAACAAAATTAAGCTCCAGGCGGACTTGAACTCAAACAGTTTAGAAACCCAATACTTTAACCATTGAGCTATGACGGTATACAACCCAATCGAACGACATTCAGAGTTCAACAAAACATTTAAATCACCATTTTGTGAAAGAGTGTCTTAAAAAGTACAAAAAATTACAAAAACATTAACGGGTACTTTATCCGAATCGTCCCTTGCTACCTTTAACTTAGTACATTTTATGAACAGATGTCTTTGTCTTAGAATAAGAAAGCTAATGCAATTCTGAGAAAAAAAAGTATACCACATATTGACAATTCCATTGAGGTTTAATAAACATATGGCCATTTAAGTGAACCCACCATTTCCAATTTCTTTTACTCAACACAGATTTACAGGTTCTCCATAGTAAAACATCTTTACCTGACCTTTTAGAGGTCAATTGTTGTTCAACCACCTTTAATAAGAAACCTTATTCAATACAACATACATCTACATGATATTATCTTGATAAAAGCATCACATAACTTAGAAATGCCCTTACATGTATACCCACATCCTGTCTTTTGATTTTCATAAAAAGTAATGGTTTGAAATCTTTTACCTAATTTTCTGAAACTTGTGGCAATTTCTATGAGTCATTTCTCACACATATTTGAAAACAATCATCAATGATACTAAAATTTGATCTTTTTATGTTTCTTGAATGATTTGTAGCATTTTAATAATTAAATAGACAAGTATTCCTGCATGTGATTTCTTTTTTCCACGAAAAAAAGTAAGCTAACAATCATATTTATTAAATATCTAATCTATTCTGGTTTCTTGTCTCTTTTTAACCATGCTAAAACAGTAAGATCAACAAGTTCAACATCTGCCTTAATTAAAATTAAATTCAAACACACCTGGGTAGCTGGAGGCGGAGGAGATTTCCATTAAAAATGTTCAAATTTGACATGTTTTTTTCTACTTTTTTATGCATATATATATATATATCTTAAAAGGGTGAAAATAGATTGTTTCTTGCTCATTTCAAAAGTTATTATCATTGCTGGTGTTATTCAAAAGTCAAATGTACATTTAAAAATCCTACATGTAATCGTAATGGAGACAATTGGAAAGAGTTGGGTGATTTTTCAACTATGTAAACACATCTAAATATCTTTATAAAATAAAAAATGAAGGAAACATAATTGCATACTTTTATTGAAAAACAAATTTTCACAACAATTATATTTCTTTAAACAGCCTTAATTTTGTTTTTCATAATTTCTTATCAAACATGAACAAACCACAATAGGGCATGATGCTTTCTTAAAGTTCCATTATTGTTCATGCATTATCGGATTTAATTTGAATTACCGGTAGATAGTCTGTAGAACACAAGGAATATGCATGTGGGTAGAGGTGACAGGTTAACCGCAAGAGCTGAAACCACAAGAATCAACAGGTAAAAGCCATGTGGTAACAAGAGTCTGCTTTAAGCTGAAATAAAAAAAAATAAATTAGCTGTGTTAACATACATGTACTTGTAATAGCTGTGTTTACATTAACATATACATAATATTTTTGGGAAAAATACACTGACCATGCAGTGTTATAAGTATGACATATCCAAATACATGACATTAACATTTAGGCAGTACATAAACAAAAATGTGCATATCAAGTCATAATATCATAACATTAAAATAATTTCTTAGGTATAGAGATATCAGATTTAGAGAGAGCGAGAGCAGGAGTGAGAGAGAGAGTTTGTTTTACTTGAAGTGCGACAGCAATATTTCAATTCATAAACTACAAAGGAATATTACCAATCCAAACAGTGTCAAAGTATAAGCTTCTGCTACGTGTTTACCATATTTTGTCAATTCTACAGGGGTTTTTTGCGAATAAATTTAGCGAGGGTTTTTTTTTCTTAAGAATTACACGTTTTAAATACAATACTATGTAAAATGTGCATAAAAATGAGGGATTAATAATACATGCTCATTTTAAAATTCAATGCACTTTGGATTTCTTTTACAAGATCGAGATATTTTTGTCACAAAATTAAGTTGCCCTCTGACAGTTTCAGTCTTTGCCAAGATTAAAAGAGAGAGAGAGAGAGAGAGAGAGAGAGAGAGAGAGAGAGAGAGAGAGATCATGATGCAATAAAAATTATTTACATACTATGTAGATGTGATATGCATGTAAAGCTTACCTAAAATGAATCAATATGTATAAAAGATAAACTAATCTCTCACATTACATTGATTCTGTGAAATACTTCTATCTTGAGAAGACTGTTTAATAGATATCATGGGACATTGACCAAAATTCTGAGCTTGATATAATATGAAATTTGAGACTTTTCATCTCGCACTCTGTTTTACATGCCTGTTACACAAGCAATAACCATATATAACAGAGAGCGAGACAAAAGGTCTAATTTTAATAAGATTGAATATTTACTTTGTCAAATATATTTATTTAATTAAACACAAGCCTGAGTTTTTAATTTATAAATTAAGTGAAGGCGATATGGTAAAGATCTGCTATATTTAAATATTTAGGGTAAAGTTATCATCATGCAAACATGCACTCTAATTACAACATTCTATTCTTGTGTACCTTAGGACTCCCACCGCTTTTAATTTTAAATTCTTCATGCAATTTACTACTGATATCCTCTCTTCACTTGCCTCGGATAGTCTTTTAAACACCATCACCAGTCTCGTAAATTCATGTGGTCCACTTTGTTTACATGTAAAAATGGCGACTCTCGATCTCGATGTAAATTCAACATACTTGATTTTCCGAGGTCGGTAGCGTGTTTCGGAGAAAGTCTGATGCAAATAAAGAGGCGATATCAGTAGTTAATTGCATGAAGAATTTAATGGTACTAATTGTTTTCACAGAATTTGCGTATAAATAAGGTAAATCAGTCCAAAACTAGCGCAAGTTTTTCTGCGCAATAAATATACATGTACAATTTTTTCAATGGGTGGCCCTGTAGCTCTCCGGTCTGTCAATATTTTTTTCCCGGAGAGCTACAGTTCTGCAGCTACCGTGAAAATACACTGGACAGATAATATTCCGAGATTCCTCTGACTCTAACGCCCGCTTTTATATTGTGACGTACTTCAAAAGCGGAGGTTAGAGTCAGAGGAACCTCGGATTAGATTGAAAAGTGCAAATACTTTGAAAAGAAAAAGTCAATACGACATATCCTGTATTGAAACATACCTTTATAATCTGTCATACGTTAGTAGAGCTGAAATTTCCCCTATCGACGTCTTGCAGGCCATGCTTCTTTTAAAAATGTAGACACACCGCTATCAGCTGTTTGTTCGCAGTCAAAATATGGCGAGTTGAAATGGGGATTCGTACGATAATTATTTCGATTAAAACTAATAAGACTAATGAAAACTAACAACGTAATTATCGATCGAAATAACGAAATTGTATCGATAAACACTTTAATTTACTATTAAAAAAACAGAGTCCGGTTTTATGACCTGCACCAATTGTTTTCAGCAGGAGATACTTTCAGTGTGAATTTTACACTATTTTTTAAACCAAGAACACGGAATCAAAATTTCCGGAAAAATCAATATTTAAACCCCGATATCTCTGCAATGCATCATCCGATTTGAAAACGAATTTCAGTTTTGTATTAAGCTTTGCAAACTCTATAATATGCATATCATTTTGTGTTTTATATATAGTTTAATGATCAGTACGAATTGTTTTCAGTAAAAATTACTTTCAGTGTGAAATTTGCACTATTTTTTAAACCAAAAACACGGAATCAAAATTTCCGGAAAGATCAATTTTTGAACCCCGACATCTCTGAAATGCGATTGGAAAACGAGTTTCAGTTTTGCATTTAGCTTTGCAAACTCTACAACATGCATATAATTTTATTATTCGCTCAATAAAATGAAAATTCCGAAAAATTAGAATCACTTCCGGTTTCGACTGGAAGTGACAGAATTATTTTTTTTGTTCAAATGCCATAAGTAAATCTGCAGATTTACAATCACAGAAAATTTCAAGTCTTTATAAACAACCGTTTACGAGAAAAGTCCTGGACAAAATCACTTTTTGAAAATTTTTAAAATGACGTAACTAAAAAACGAAAGTAATTTAATGACTGAAACTTTGAAAGCTTCAAGGGACAAGAATTTAACATAATCCCTGAAAATTACTTGCAAATCGGTTGAATAGTTTTTGAGATATAAAGCAAAAAAGAAGCCAGAAGGAAAAACAAGAAGAATAATAATAACTAGAGCAAAGCTCGTTGCAAAGCAACGAGTGGGTCTTCCGTTAATGTCGGAAGTAAAGCTGGAAGTTCCTGTAAGAAGCAGAGCTCTTAAACCAATAACAAATGTAACTAAAATAAAAAGATGAAAAAATCGAATTATTCCTGGTACGACTTAATAAAATACGAATTATTTTAAGTACGACTTAACAAAAACCTTTCCGATTTCAAGAACGACTTAACAAAAAAAATCCGAATCTGTTCAAGTACGACTTAGCAATTATTTTTGGTACGAGTTAATTTTACTTTAAACATTACGCTATTTTTTAAACTAAGGACGCGGAATCAAAATTTCCGGAAAAAATCAATTTTTAAACCCCAATTACTCTGTAATGCATTGTCCGATTTTCAAACGGATTTCAGTGTTAGATTCAAATTATTAAGCTCTACCAAATACATATATTTTTTTTATTTGATCAAAAAATTTAATTTTTCGAAAAATTTGAATCACTTCCGGTTTCGACCGGAAGTGACAGATTTTCATTTCTCGGCCCTATTACATAAGTAAAATGACAAATGTAAAATCGGAATGAAATGACAAAATGACTTTTTAAATTTTTTTTTTAAATGACGTAACGTAAAAACGGAAAGGTCGTTTTCAAAGAAACTTTAGGATCTTATATTAGAGGCATAATAGTTGCACATAATCTCTCAAAGTTTCATTTCAATCGGTTGTAAACTTTTTGAGTTATAAAGCCGAAAAGGAGTCAGATACAAAAGATGTCACCTTTGACCTTCCAAACTGTGTGCTTGTTGCACCATCAAATGTCAGAAACTTAGCAATGTAAAGTTTATTATATTTCTGTGAATATTTCCTATGTAAAATTACAATGAATAAACATGCTATTCCATCTAACTGTGAAATAGTTTCTATGCTATCTGTCCATGGTGAATAGTCAATGAAAGTATTCACCGGCAGCATTCGATTTCCCTTTTTTAAACTCGGAACACCTCTGGTATAATCCGATCACAGCATTAAATTCAAAGTCCGATAATTCTAATTTGTTTATCATCAAGAAATTCTGCATGGCCAACAAATTAAGTTTTCTTCAGGATAATAATTAATATATCTATATCTATTTACTGACAGAAAGACAGACTAAGACTGTTGTATTGTGTGAGGATTACAGACAGTTTATTGTCCCCCTCAACAGCAACTATTTCACTTGGCTTCGCCCATGAAATAGTGGCTGTCTTGGAGGACAATAAACTTGCTATCATCCTCATACCCAGTGAATAGGTATATAATGTCCCATCCACATAAATTTCGAGTTATATACCTCCCATTTGTAACTTGCAATTCCACAGTGTAAAGTCAACACAACAGTCTTAGCCGCAAGTTTCACCATTCAATTCTCATATACGTATTAAACATTAGGGGTTTTCATATTGCATACCAATTCCAACAAGGGAGATCCCTCTAATGATGATCATTAAAATTCATTTTATGAATCTTAGCAACACTCATAAGCCTTCAAGTACAGCATCTCTTAAGGTGGCTCAAAACACCTTGAAATATTTTCTCAAATCAGCAGAAAATTACTTGATTATGATAGATATCATAATTGATAAGAAGTGTTTAAGTCAAAAAGGCAAAAAATGTGCAAATTTGGATGAACAATTACATTTTCAAAAATTTAATTCAATAAACAGTAACAAAAGCTCCAGGCGGACTAAAACTCAAACGGTTTAGAAACCCAATACTTTAACCATTAAGCTTTGACGGTAAACAACCCAATCGAACGATATTAAGTGTTCAACAAAACATTTAAATCGCCATCTTGTGAAGTAGTGTCTTAAAAAGTATAAGTCTAGGTGTAGTGATGTACCTTAATTTTACAAAAATATTAACAGGTACTTTATCCGAATCGTCCCTTGCTACCTTTAACTTAGTACATTTTATGAACAGATGTCTTTGTCTTAGAATAAGAAAGCTAATGCAATTCTGAGAAAAAAGTATACCACATATTGACAATTCCATTGAGGTTTAATAAACATATGGCCATTTAAGTGAACCCACCATTTCCAATTTCTTTTACTCAACACAGGTTTACAGGGTTCTCCATAGTAAAACATCTTTACCTGACCTTTTAGAGGTCAATTGTTGTTCAACCACCTTTAATAAGAAACCTTATTCAATACAACATACATCTACATGATATTATCTTGATAAAAGCTTCACATAACTTAGAAATGCCCTTACATGTATACCCACCCCCTATCTTTTGATTTTCATAAAAAGTCATGGTTTGAAATATTTTGCCTAATTTTCTGAAACTTGTGGCAATTTCTATGAGTCCTTTCTCACACATGTTTGAAAACAATCATCAATGATACTAAAATTTGATCTTTTTATGTTTCTTGAATGATTTGTAGCATTTTAATAAATAAATAGACAAGTATTCCTGCATGTGATTTCTTTTTTCCATGAAAAAAAGTAAGCTAACAATCATATTTATTAAAAATCTAATCTATTCTGGTTTCTTGTCTCTTTTTAACCATGATAAAACAGTAAGATCAACAAGTTCAACATCAGCCTTAAATAAAATTAAATTCAAACACACCCGGGTAGCTGGAAGCGGAGGAGAATTCCATTAAAAATGTTCAAATTTGACATGTTTTTTTCTACTTTTTTTATGCATATATACCTTAAAAGGATGAAAATAGATTGTTTCTTGCTCATTTCAAAAGTAATAATCATTGCTGGTGTTATTCAAAAGTCAAATGTACATTTACATATCCTACATGTAATCTTAATGGAGAAAACTGGAAAGAGTTGGGTGATTTTTCAACTATGTAAACACATCTAAATATCTTTATAAAATAAAAAATGAAGGAAATATAATTGCATACTTTTATTGAAAAACAAATTTTCACAACACTTATATTTCTTTAAACAGCCTTAATTTTGTTTTTCATAATTTCTTATCAAACATGAACAAACCACAATAGGACATGATGCTTTCTTAAAGTTCCATTATTGTTCATGCATTATCCGATTTAATTTGAATTACCGGTAGATAGTCTGTAGAACACAGGGAATATGCATGTGGGTAGAGGTGACAGGTTAACCTCAAGAGCTGAAACCACAAGAATCAACAGGTAAAAGCCATGTGGTAACAAGAGTCTGCTTTAAGCTGAAATGGAAAAAAAAATTAGCTGGGTTAACATACATGTACTTGTAATAGCTGTGTTTACATTAACATATACATAATATTTTTGGAAAAAATACACTGACCATGCAGTGTTATAAGTATGACATATCCAAATACCGGTATATGACATTAACATTTAGCCAGTGTGCATATCAAGTCATAATATCATACCATTAAAATAATTTCTTGGGTATAGACATATCAGATTGGGAGAGAGCGAGAGCAGGAGTGAGAGAGAGAGTTTGTTTTACTTGAAGTGCGACAGCAATATTTCAATTCATAAACTACAAAGGAATATTACCAATCCAAACATGCAGTGTCAACGTATAAGCTTCTGGTACGTGTATACCATGTTTTGTCAATTCTACTGGGGTTTATTGCGAATAAATTTAGCGAGGGTTTTTTTTTTTACGAATTACATGTTTTAAAAACAATACTATGTATAATGCGCATAAAAATGAGGGATTAATAATACATGCTCATTTTAAAATTCAATGCACTTTGGATTTCTTTTACAAGATCGAGATATTTTTGTCACAAAATTAAGTTGCCCTCTGACAGTTTCAGTCTTTGTTAAGATTAAAAGAGAGAGAGAGAGAGAGAGAGAGAGAGAGATCGAGAGAGAGAGAGAGAGAGATCTGAGGCACATGCAGTAAAAATTATTTACATGCTATGTAGATGTTATATGCATGTAAAGCTTACCTAAAATGAATCAATATGTATAAAAGATAATCTTATCTCTCAAATTACAATGATTCTGTGAAATACTTATATCTTGAGAAGACTGTTTAATAGATATCATGGAACATTGACCTAAATTCTGAGCTTGATATAATTTGAAATTTGAGACTTTTCATCTCGCACTCTGTTTTACATGCCTGTTACACAAGCAATAACCATATATAACAGAGAGCGAGACAAAAGGTCTAATTTTAATTAGATTGAATATTTACTTTGTCAACTATATTTATTTAATTAAACACAAGCATGAGTTTTTTAATTTAAAAATTAAGTGAAGGCGATATGGTAAAGATCTGCTATATTTAAATATTTAGGGTAAAGTTTTTTTTTTTTTTTTTTTTTTTTTTTTTTTTTTTTTTTTTTTTATATAGATTTATTCAGTATATCAGTTTTACATCAAATATAACAAACAGAGATAACATCAACAAAATATAGAATATACATATGCTCTAAATTGATTTTACAAAATTTTGGAAAATTCTATAGTCTACGAATGAATTGTGACTTTTTAAAACAGAAGCATAGAATACAGTAGATACCTTTACATGGTTCAAAATATTGTAATTTGTTTCTTCTAAGGAATGTACCCGACAATACATCTTATATTTATAAATTCTGTATGCTATAAATGAAATGAGGGTATTCAGTGATACAATTTTTCTATTTTGTTCATGAAAAAAACCTAAAAGTACATGTTTCCACTTAATATCAATTTTAGTGTAAACATTTAAAGCATTCCATATTTCAAGTACATTATCACATTCAAAAATAAGATGCTTTGTATTTTCATTCTCCTGGCATATTTTACATTGACTGTGGATTTCTTTATTCCATTTACTTAAATAAACATTGTTACAAAGAATATTATTTAATACTTTGTAATTGAATTCTGCTAGACGTTTATCAGAAATATCTGATAATTTACATTTGTAGATATATTTCCAATCAATAGAATCAATATCATATTCCTTTTGTAAAACAGTCTGATAACAAGGTTTAGTAAACTTCTTATTTACTAAATTCTCATAGAAAAAACTACATCTTTGCCCTAATACATTCTCATAACCTGAATGAAAATTAAAATAATTATTATTTTGTATATTAGTAAACTTACAATTTGAAAAATCAAATTTCCTACATAAAGGCTTGAAAACAGAGGAAAGAATCTTGAATTCACATATCCAGTTTGATTTATTATAAATACAGTCTTTGAAGTCTAAAAGCGACTTGAAATTTCCTTCATCATTTAACAAGTCGTTTACATATAGAATTCCACATGTAATCCAATTTTTAAAAAATAAGGAGTTTCCCTTATACAAAAAATTGCAGTTGTTCCATATCGGTTGTTGTACAATTTTAATTGATGAAATATTTTCTGAGTTTTTAGGCTTACATTCATTGAATGAACATAACACTTGTTGATAAAACATTGGTAATTTTCCTAATTTTTGCATATTTTCTATCTTTTTTTCTGAAAATTGTAATGCGTAATTTACATCTATGTTTATTTGTTTACAGAAAGAATCAAAAATTTTGTACAGAATGTTTTTGTTTTTTAAGAGTCGAGGAACCCAAGAGGCTTTTAATGCCTTTATTTTACATTCAATATCAACAACTGCCAGCCCACCTTTTAAAACATTACCTATTAAAGTATTACGTTTAATTCTTTCGGTTTTATCCCAAATAAAGTTATAGATTAAGCGTTGAATTTTTTTTATAAAGTCATTTTCGGGAGAATTAAGTATTGAAGCAACGTATGTGAGTTTGGATAAAGCAAGTGTGTTAATAATGCATGATTTACCAAATAAAGTTAATTTTCTTCTTTTCCAAGACTCAAAAAGCTTTTCCACATCATGATAAACTTTCATCCAGTTCTTATTATAACATTCTACTTTATCGTGCCCAATGAAGATTCCCAAACATCTTACTGCTTTGTTTGTAGTTTTGATACCATAGAGCTCGTCATAAAGATTTTTTAGAGTACCTAATAGAATACATTCTGTTTTGTTTATGTTTATTTTAGATCCAGCGTGTTTACAAAATTCGTTAAGCACGTCTAAAGCATGTTTCATTGACATTTCATCTCTTAGGGCTATACTTAGATCATCTGCGTGTTGAATGTTTTTTATTTCATTGTTGTTTATTGTTATTCCTTTTATGTTCTGATTACTGTTTATCTTAATAGCTAGAATTTCAGCTACAAAAAGATATAGCAAGGCAGAAAGCGGACAACCCTGTCTTATTCCACGAGTCATTGTGCATGTTTTTGACAACCAGCCGTTATTTTTCATCTTAAATATTGGATTGGTATAAAGTATGTTGGCCCATTTTATGAAGTTATTGCTAATGTTAAATTTTTCTAGAACCTTAAACAAGAAATTCCACTCCACGGAATCGAATGCTTTTTCAAAGTCCAAGAAGAGTAATATGCCATCAAGATTTTCTGTTTCACAGTATTCAAAAACATCTAGAATTAATCGAGCGTTTTCTCCGATATACCGCCCTTTAATGTATGCAGTTTGTTGTTCGCTAATTAGTTTAGTTAATATTGTTTGTAATCTTTTCGCAAAAATGAAAGCAATGATTTTATAGTCTGTATTTGTTAAACTAATTGGTCGGTAATTTTTTAAGCTATCTTTTTCCCCTTTTTTGTAAATTAAAGATATCACAGCGTGTCTTTGAGAGTATGCCATTTCACCTCTTTGAAATATTTCATTAAGAGTTTTGTAGAAAAAAGGACCGATTATGTCCCAAAAACATTGATAAAACTCACAAGGTAAGCCATCTAAACCAGGCGATTTTTCTTTTTTCATGTTATTTACTGCCTCTCTACATTCTTCATATGAGGGAAAATTATCTAAATAATTTCTATCATCGTTATTTAGCGTAGGATTTTCGCTTATTTCCGACAGATATGTATTAATATTTTCAATTGGAATATTTTTACTTGTATAAAGATTTTGATAGAAAATAAGCATTTCCCCCAATATTGCATTCGTTTTGTTTATTTTTAATCCCTTCTCTGATTTTATTTCTTTAATTACATTTGACGCCTGATTATGTTTTTCTAGGCCCAAAAAATATTTAGAATTTTTCTCCCCTTCTTCTATCCATTTGATTTTAGATCTTATTTGAGCCCCTTTGGCTTTTTTATCGTACAAGGAATCTAATTCCGCTTCTAATGTTTTTAGTTTTTTGTAATTGAAACTGTCAGCGTGTTCATTTTCTAATTCACCTATTTCATGTTCTATTGTCTTTATTTTCTGTTTAAATGATTTTTGCTCAGTTTTTGCAAATTTAATGGAAAATTCTCTTACATTTCTTTTAATCAATTCCCACGTAGTAAGTGGGCTTAAGGATGGATCTATGTTATGAACGATATCGCTAATTCCCTTTTTGTAGTTACCATTTTCGAGATAAGAAACATTTAGCTTCCAATATCCGGGTCCCTTTTTTGTTTTATCTATATCATAATAGAGTTTTAGAAATCTGTGATCAGTCATTCGAATCCCATTTGAATGAGTACCCGGGATTTTCCCAACCTTGAAATCTGTTGGAATACAATAGAATGAGTTATTAATAAATATGTAGTCAATTCGACTTTTAGGGTCATTTTTTGCATCACACCAGGTATTTCCTGTCTTTTCCGGATTAAGTTTTGTCCACATATCATCTAAATTAAAGTATTCTTTCAAATCTTGTAAATGGCGTAAACTTTTATCAGCACTGTTAGACATATTACAGTTGAAATCACCGCATAATATAATATTTTCATTTATACAGTTTTTTGATATAAACACTTTTAGCTTTTTAAAGAATTCACATCTTTTATTTGCATCATTCGGAGCATAAATATTTACCAATGTAAAAATTTTACTGTCGATTTCAATATTGATTAAAATTCTTCTACCATCTATAGATTTTCTAACATTCATTATATTTGTTTTAATTTTATCGTTGAATAATACGGACACACCTTTACTAAAAGCTGAGTCGCTAAAAGCGTGAAAAGAATCGCCTTTCCAGTTATAGTTGTATAAGTTTTCATTCTTTTCTATATAATGTGTTTCTTGTAATAAAACAATATCAGTATTACTTTCTTTTAACCAAGAGTAATTTTTTTTCCGCTTTTCGGGGGTATTTAACCCCCTTACGTTAACTGAAATAATTTCTAATTTTTCCATTCAACTACTTAATTAAATACATTTAATTAAAGAGTTGCAATATACAGATATATATACCGTGCATACTAATCCAGTCCATAGATCATGACCAAAGTCCTGAAACAGTCCGTGTCCTGATTGACCGAGTTGCTGGCCTTAGCAACGTGCGATTAGCCCTTGTTTTTAGCAGATGTTGACTCGTCTGAGTCGGACTCCGTGGAGGCATCGAATCCCGACATCGACTCCGATTCCGACTGGTAGCGTAATTCGCGAAGCATCTGCGCGATGTCTCTTTGTTTGGTGTTGACTTTCGACTGTTGTTTTTGGCTGGGCTTGCTCCATTGGTCGCTCTTTTTCCGTTTACGGATTTTTTTGCTTATCTTGCCTATGATCTGACCAAGAAGATTTTTCCCTGGCCATGCCTCGATCTTTGTATTTTCCGTTGCTTCCTTGTTCAGTCCTGTGCCCCAGGTATCGTTATTAGTGGATTCAGCAAAGATAGTGTCTTTCTTAACCGATCTCAACTTTTCCCTGAATCTTTGAACCTGTACACATTTGTTTTCAATGATTTCCGTCATGACGGACTCCCTTGTGTCGGCCCACTGTTCATTGGGCCGTAGTTTGTCTCCCAATCGTTTTGCAGATAAAGCATCCTTGGCCTCTAGGATCGTTTTCGCCGTGTCCAGATCTCCACATCTTACCGCTTTCGTATACTGAAAAGCATGCTCTGCTGATTTGTGCGTGAAACCATACATGTTAAGCTCACACGGAAAAAAATTGGATAGGATGTTGTCCTCTCCATTGAATGCAATGACGTTGTTTTGCGATTCGTAAGAGGGGCATGTTTTATCCCCGGGTTTGTGCCCTTCCAGCTTGCAAACTTTGCAGCGTGGGTTATTTTTGCAAAATTTCATAGTGTGGTCTGTGGCCCAACATTTTGTGCATGTCAGTTGTCGCTGGAATTTTGGCTGACCAAAATGAAAAAGTTTGCAGCGCAAGCCGGCACAGTAATTGATTCTGGGTAAATGCTTTCCTTCTTTCAAGGGTTCAATGTATAGAAAGCGATTTCCATTCAACACACTTGTCATCTTGTTTGTAATGGGGTGACGTATTTTCTCATATAATATTTTGCTTGTGGGCTTTACTTCAAGCTTTTCAAGTAGCTCGAGGACAGCAGAATCGTCTACAGATAAGGGTAGTCCACAGAGCCGAATCTTTAGAGATTTTTCTGAGGCATTATGAATGCCCGATGAATACGGGTTAGTATCAAAGAATGATATAGACACATTTTGGATATGAATCCCTTCGGTCAGCAGCTTTTCCCGGCTAGCCACATCCCGCAGGTAAACCCGCCATAAATTACGGTCGAGCTGTAGACAGTGTAAAGAATTACCGACAACTTTCGCGACACAGTCCATTAGATCAAAATCCGTTACCCTTCCCTCGTCAGAGCACTGGATCTCAGAGTCCTTAAGGTATAACGGTTTGATCGTACGGTTCTCTACCTGTTCACCCATGACGGAGTTTGAATGCACAATGTAGGCGAGACAGTCGGGGAATTTTGCGTGGTGAAGGGTGTTCACCGAGTGTTCACTAAGTAAGCCGGTAAATAAATGTATGAAATTCACAAATAAACTGAAGAACAAAAATTAAAAAAACATATATACACATTCCAAATACCCTCCTGTGTCATCTGGGTTGATAGTAAATCCACAGAAAAAAGGATATTCGCAAAAACTGTCAAAAAACACGAGAGCTGGGATAGTATGTCCACCCTGTTCCGTGTCACGTGACAAAATATTTAGGGTAAAGTTATCATCATGCAAACATGCACTCTAATTACAACATTCTATTCTTGTGTACCTTAGGACTCCCACCGCTTTTAGTTTTAAATTCTTCATGCAATTTACTACTGATATCCTCTCTTCACTTGCCTCGGATAGTCTTTTAAACACCATCACCAGTCCCGTAAATTCATGTGGTCCATTTTGTTTACATGTAAAAATGGCGACTCTCGATCTCGATGTAAATTCAACATACTTGATTTTCCGAGGTCGGTAGCGTGTTTCGGAGAAAGTCTAAGGCAAATAAAGAGTCGATATCAGTAGTAAATTGCATGAAGAATTTAATGGTACTAATGTTTTGACAGAATTTGCGTATAAATAAGGTAAATCAGTCCAAAACTAGCGCACGTTTTTCTGCGCAATAAATATACATGTACAATTTTTTCAATGGGTGGCCCTGTAGCTCTCCGGTCTGTCAATATTTTTTTCCCGGAGAGCTACAGTTCTGCAGCTACCGTGAAAATACACTGGACAGATACTATTCCGAGATTCCGCTGACTCTAACGCCCGCTTTTATATTGTGATGTACTTCAAAAGCGGAGGTAAGAGTCAGAGGAATCTCGGATTAGATTGAAAAGTGCAAATACTTTGAAAAGAAAAAGTCAATACGACATATCCTGTATTGAAACATACCTTTATAATCTGTCATACGTAAGTAGAGCTGAAATTTCCACCATCGACGTCTTGCAGGCCATGCTTCTTTTAAAAATGTAGACACACCGCTATCAGCTGTTTGTTCGCAGTCAAAACATGGCGAGTTGAAATGGGGAATCGTACGATAATTATTTCGATTAAAACTAATAAGACTAATAAAAACTAACAACGTAATTATCGATCGAAATAACGAAATTGTATCGATAAACACTTTAATTAACTATTAAAAAACAGAGTCCGGTTTTATGACCTGCACGAATTGTTCTCAGCAGGAGTTACTTTCAGTGTGAATTTTACACTATTTTTTAAACCAAGAACACGGAATCAAAATTTCCGGAAAAATCAATATTTAAACCCCGATATCTCTGCAATGCATCATCCGACTTGAAAACGAATTTCAGTTTTGTATTAAGCTTTGCAAACTCTACAATATGCATATAATTTTGTGTTTTATATATAGTTTAATTATCAGTACGAATTGTTTTCAGTAGAAATTACTTTCAGTGTGAAATTTGCACTATTTTTAAAACCAAAAACACGGAATCAAAATTTCCGGAAAGATCAATTTTTAAACCCCGATATCTCTTAAATGCATCATCCGATTTGAAAACGAATTTAAGTTTTGCATTTAGCTTTGCAAACTCTACAACATGCATATAATTTTATTATTCGCTCAAAAAAATGAAAATTCCGAAAAATTAGAATCACTTCCGGTTTCGACCGGAAGTGACAAAATAATTTTTTTGTAAATTTGCCATAAGTTAATCCGCAGATTTACAATCACAGAGAATTTCAAGTCTTTATAAACAACCGTTTACGAGAAAAGTCCTGGACAAAATCACTTTTTGAAATTTTTAAAAATGACGTAACTAGAAAACGGAAGTGACTTAATGACTGAAAGTTTAAAATCTTCAAGGGACAAGTATTTAACATTATCCCTGAAAATTTCTTGCAAATCGGTTGAATAGTTTTTGAGATATAAAGCCAAAAAGAAGTCAGAAGGAAAAACAAGAAGAATAATAATAATAAAACTAGAGCAAAGCTCGTTGCAAAGCAACGAGTGGGTCTTCCTTTAATGTCGGAAGTAAAGCTAGAAGTTCCTGTAAGAAGCAGAGCTCTTAAACCAATAACAAGAGTAACTAAAATAAAAAGATGAAAAAATCGAATATTCCTGGTACGACTTAACAAAATCCGAATGATTTTAAGTACGACTTAACAAAAACATATCCGATTTCAAGAACGACTTAACAAAAAAAAATCCGAATGTGTTCAAGTACGACTTAGCAATTATTTTTGGTACGAGTTAATTTTACTTTGAACATTACGCTATTTTTTAAACCAAGGACGCGGAATCAAAATTTCCGGAGAAATCAACTTTTAAACCCCGATATCTCTGTAATGCATCGTCCGATTTGAAAACGGCTTTCGGTGTTAGATTCAGCTTAATAAGCTCTACAAAACACATATTCATTTTTGATTCGATCAGAAAATTCATTTTTTCGAAAAAGTTGTTTCACTTCCGGTTTCGACCGGAAGTGACAAAATACATTTTTTTGGTCAAATGCCATAAGTAAATCCGCAGATTTACAATCACAGAAAATTTCAAGTCTTTAAAAACAACCGTTTACGAGAAAAGTCATGGACAAAATCACTTTTTGAAAATTTTTAAAATGACGTAACTAAAAAACGGAAGTGATTTAATAACTGAAACTTTAAAAGCTTCAAGGGACAAGAATTTAACATAATCCCTGAAAATTTCTTGCAAATCGGTTGAATAGTTTTCGATATATAAAGCAAAAAAGAAGTCAAAAGGAAAAACAAGAAGAATAACTAGAGCAAAGCTCGTTGCAAAGCAACGAGTGGGTCTTCCGTTAATGTCGGAAGTAAAGCTGGAAGTTCATGTAAGAAGCAGAGCTCTTAAACCAATAACAAGAGTAACTAAAATAAAAAGATGAAAAAAATCGAATTATTCCTAATACAACTTAACAAAATCCGAATGATTTTAAGTACGACTTAACAAACACCTTACTAATTTCAAGTACGACTTAACAATTATTTTTGGTACAAGTTAAGTTTACTTTGAACATTACGCTATTTTTTAAACCAAGGACGCGGAATTAAAATTTCTGGAAATACATGTATCAATTTTTAAACCCCGATATCTCTAATGCATCGTCCGATTTTAAAACGGCTTTCAGTGTTAGATTAAGCTGAATAAGCTCTACAAAACTGATATTCATTTTTGACTTGATCAAAAAATTCAATTTTTCGAAAAATTTGATTCACTTCCGGTTTTGACCGGAAGTGACAGATTTTCATTTCGAGCCTTATTACAGACGTAAAACGACAAAATCATAACAATTGAAAATTTCAAGCCTCTATCTTAAAGCGTTTTTAGAAACGCTGCGGACAAAATGACTTTTTAGAATTTTTTGTTTAAATGACGTAACGTAAAAACGGAAAGGTCGTTTTCAAAGAAACTTTAGGATCTTAGAGGCATAATAGTTGCACTTAATCTCTCAAAGTTTCATCTCAATCGGTTATAAACTTTTTGAGTTATAAAGCCGAAAAGGAGTCAGATACAAAAGATGTCACCTTTGACCTTCCAAACTGTGCTTGTTGCACCATCAAATGTCAGAAACTTAGCAATGTAAAGTTTATTATATTTCTGTGAATATTTCCTATGTAAAATTACAATGAATAAACATGCTATTCCATCTAACTGTGAAATAGTTTCTATGCTATCTGTCCATGGTGAATAGTCAACGAAGTATTCACCAGCAGCATACGATTTCCCTTTTTCAAACTCGGAACACCTCTGGTATAATCCGATCACAGCATTAAATTCAAAGTCCGATAGTTCTAATTTGTTTATCATCAAGAAATTCTGCATTGCCAACAAATAAAGTTTTCTTCAGGATAATAATAAAGATATCTATAGCTATTTACTGACAGAAAGACAGACTAAGACTGTTGTGTTGTGTGAGGATGACAGACAGTTTATTGTCCCCCTCAACAGCAACTATTTCACTTGGCCTTGCCCATGAAATAGTGGCTGTCTTGGAGGACAATAAACTTGCTATTATCCTCATACCCAGTGAATAGGTATATAATGTCCCATCCACATAAATTTCGAGTTATATAACCTCCCATTTGTAACCTGCAATTTCACAGTGTAAAGTCAACACAACAGTCTTAGCCGCAAGTTTCACCATTCAATTCTCATGTACGTATTAAACATTAGGGGTTTTCATATCGCATACCAATTCCAACAAGGGAGATCCCTCTAATGATGATCATAAAAATTCATTTTATGAATCTAAGCAACACTCATACGCCTTCAAATGCAGCATCTCTTAAGGTGGCTCAAAACACCTTGAAATATTTTCTCAAATCAGCAGAAAATTACTTGATTATGATAGATATCATAATTGATAAGAAGTGTTTAAGTCAAATAGGCAAAAAATGTGCAAATTTGGATGAACAATTACATTTTCAAAAATTTAATTCAATAAACAGTAACAAAAGCTCCAGGCTGACTAAAACTCAAACGCTTTAGAAACCCAATACTTTAACCATTAAGCTATGACGGTATACAACCCAATCGAACGATATTAAGAGTTCAACAAAACATTTAAATCGCCATCTTGTGAAGTAGTGTCTTAAAAAGTATAAGTCTAGGTGTAGTGATGGACCTTAATTTTACAAAAATATTAACGGGTACTTTATCCGAATCGTCCCTTGCTACCTTTAACTTAGTACATTTTATGAACAGATGTCTTTGTCTTAGAATAAGAAAGCTAATGCAATTCTGAGAAAAAAGTATACCACATATTGACAATTCCATTGAGGTTTAATAAACATATGGCCATTTAAGTGAACCCACCATTTCCAATTTGTTTTACTCAACACAGATTTACAGGGTTCTCCATAGTAAAACATCTTTACCTGACCTTTTAGAGGTCAATTGTTGTTCAACCACCTTTAATAAGAAACCTTATTCAATACAACATACATCTACATGATATTATCTTGATAAAAGCATCACATAACTTAGAAATGCCCTTACATTTATACCCACCCCCTATCTTTTGATTTTCATAAAAAGTCATGGTTTGAAATCTTTTACCTAATTTTCTGAAACTTGTGGCAATTTCTATGAGTCATTTCTCACACATATTTGAAAACAATCATCAATGATACTAAAATTTGATCTTTTTATGTTTCTTGAATGATTTGTAGCATTTTAATAATTAAATAGGCAAGTATTCCAGCATGTGATTTCTTTTTTCCATGAAAAAAAGTAAGCTAACAATCATATTTATTAAATATCTAATCTATTCTGGTTTCTTGTCTCTTTTTAACCATGATAAAACAGTAAGATCAACAAGTTCAATATCTGCCTTAAATAAAATTAAATTCAAACACACCCGGGTAGCTGGAGGCGGAGGAGAATTCCATTAAAAATGTTCAAATTTGACATGTTTTTTTCTACTTTTTTATGCATATAAACCTTAAAAGGATGAAAATAGATTGTTTCTTGCTCATTTCAAAAGTAATTATCATTGCTGGTGTTATTCAAAAGTCAAATGTACATTTACATATCCTACATGTAATCTTATGGAGAAAATTGGAAAGAGTTGGGTGATTTTTCAACTATGTAAACACATCTAAATATCTTTATAAAATAAAAAATGAAGGAAACATAATTGCATACTTTTATTGAAAAACAAATTTTTACAACAATTATATTTCTTTAAACAGCCTTAATTTTGTTTTTCATAATTTCTTATCAAACATGAACAAACCACAATAGGACATGATGCTTTCTTAAAGTTCCATTATTGTTCATGCATTATCCGATTTAATTTGAATTACCGGTAGATAGTCTGTAGAACACAAGGAATATGCATGTGGGTAGAGGTGACAGGTTAACCTCAAGAGCTGAAACCACAAGAATCAACAGGTAAAAGCCATGTGGTAACAAGAGTCTGCTTTAAGCTGAAATAAAAAAAAATAAATTAGCTGTGTTAACATACATGTACTTGTAATAGCTGTGTTTACATTAACATATACATAATATTTTTGGAAAAAATACACTGACCATGCAGTGTTATAAGTATGACATATCCAAATATATGACATTAACATTTAGCCAGTACAAAAACAAAAATGTGCATATCAAGTCATAATATCATAACATTAAAATAATTTCTTGGGTATAGACATATCAGAATGAGAGAGAGCGAGAGCAGGAGTGAACGAGAGAGTTTGTTTTACTTGAAGTGCGACAGCAATATTTTAATTCATAAACTACAAAGGAATATTACCAATCCAAAAGTATAAGCTTCTGCTACGTGTATACCATGTTTTGTCAATTCTACTGGGGTTTATTGTGAATAAATTTAGCGAGGGTTTTTTTTTCTTACGAATTACATGTTTTAAAAACAATACTATGTATAATGTGCATAAAAATGAGGGATTAATAATACATGCTCATTTTAAAATTCAATGCACTTTGCATTTCTTTTACAAGATCGAGATATTTTTGTCACAAAATTAAGTTGCCCTCTGACAGTTTCATGAGTCTTTGCCAAGATTAAAAGAGAGAGAGAGAGAGAGAGAGAGAGAGAGAGAGAGAGGTCTGAGGCACATGCAGTAAAAATTATTTACATACTATGTAGATGTGAAGCTTACCTAAAATGAATCAATATGTATAAAAGATAATCTAATCTCTCAAATTACAATGATTCTGTGAAATACTTATATCTTGAGAAGACTGTTTAATAGATATCATGGAACATTGACCTAAATTCTGAGCTTGATATAATATGAAATTTGAGACTTTTCATCTCGCACTCTGTTTTACATGCCTGTTACACAAGCAATAACCATATATAACAGAGAGCGAGACAAAAGGTCTAATTTTAATTAGATTGAATATTTACTTTGTCAAATATATTTATTTAATTAAACACAAGCTTGAGTTTTTTAATTTATAAATTAAGTGAAGGCGATATGGTAAAGATCTGCTATATTTAAATATTTAGGGTAAAGTTATCATCATGCAAACATGCACTCTAATTACAACATTCTATTCTTGTGTACCTTAGGACTCCCACCGCTTTTAATTTTAAACTCTTCATCCAATTTACTACTGATATCCTCTCTTCACTTGCCTCGGATAGTCTTTTAAACACCATCACCAGTCCTGTAAATTCATGTGGTCCACTTTGTTTACATTTAAAAATGGCGACTCTCGATCTCGATGTAAATTCAACATACTTGAATGATTTTCCAAAGTCGGTAGCGTGTTTCGGAGAAAGCATGGAAAGTCTGAGGCAAATAAAGAGGCGATATCAGTAGTAAATTGCATGAAGAATTTAATGGTACTAATTGTTTTCACAGAATTTGCGTATAAATAAGGTAAATCAGTCCAAAACTAGCGCACGTTTTTCTGCGCAATAAATATACATGTACAATTTTTTCAATGGGTGGCCCTGTAGCTCTCCGGTCTGTCATTATTTGTTTCCCGGAGAGCTACAGTTCTGCAGCTACCGTGAAAATACACTGGACAGATAATATTCCGAGATTCCGCTGACTCTAACGCCCGCTTTTATATTGTGACGTACTTCAAAAGCGGAGGTTAGAGTCAGAGGAATCTCGGATTAGATTGAAAAGTGCAAATACTCTGAAAAGAAAAAGTCAATACGACATATCCTGTATTGAAACATACCTTTATAATCTGTCATACGTTAGTTGAGCTGAAATTTCCACTATCGACGTCTTGCAGGCCTTGCTTCTTTTAAAAATGTAGACACACCGCTATCAGCTGTTTGTTCGCAGTCAAAACATGGCGAGTTGAAATGGGGAATCGTACGATAATTATTTCGATTAAAACTAATAAGACTAATAAAAACTTACAACGTAATTTTCGATCGAAATAACGAAATTGCATCGATAAACACTTTAATTAACTATTAAAAAACAGAGTCCGGTTTTATGACCTGCACGAATTGTTCTCAGCAGGAGTTACTTTCAGTGTGAATTTTACACTATTTTTTAAACCAAGAACACGGAATCAAAATTTCCGGAAAAATCAATATTTAAACCCCGATATCTCTGCAATGCATCATCCGATTTAAAAACGAATTTCAGTTTTGTATTAAGCTTTGCAAACTCTACAATATGCATATAATTCTGTGTTTTATATATAGTTTAATTATCAGTACGAATTGTTTTCAGTAGAATTTACTTTCAGTTTGAAATTTGCACTATTTTTAAAACCAAAAACACGGAATCAAAATTTCCGGAAAGATCAATTTTTAAACCCCGATATCTCTGGAATGCATCATCCGATTTGAAAACGAATTTCAGTTTTGCATTTAGCTTTGCAAACTCTACAACATGCATATAATTTTGATATTCGCTTAAAAAAATGAAAATTCCAAAAAATTAGAATCACTTCCGGTTTCGACCGGAAATGAAAAAATAATTTTTTTTGAAAATTTGCCATAAGTAAATCCGCAGATTTACAATCACAGAGAATTTCAAGTCTTTATAAACAACCGTTTACGAGAAAAGTCCTGGACAAAATCACTTTTTGAAATTTTTAAAAATGACGTAACTAGAAAACTGAAGTGACTTAATGATTGAAAGTTTAAAATTTTCAAGGGACAACTATTTAACATAATCCCTGAAAATTTCTTGCAAATCGGTTGAAGAGTTTTTGAGAAATAAAGCAAAAAAGAAGTCAGAAGGAAAAACAAGAAGAATAATAATAATAAAAAAAAACAATAGAATAACAAGAGGGTCTTCCGTTGAAAACGGAAGACCCTAATAATAACTAGACACGATCTCGTTGCGAGCAACGAGGAGGTCTTCCGTCCGATTTTAGAATTTGATATATATGTTCGATCTTGATTTTGCTGTGAACAACTAAACATGTTTAAGAATAGAAAAACAGGGTGTACATTCTAAGGGCAAGTTACTATTTTGTTTCAGGTGTAAGAGCTTTGCTCAAGAAGTGTTTACAAATTCGTCACCATTCTTGAGATAACTAAGAGAAAAAACGTTTTAGGGACCGGTCCATTTTCTCCTTTAATATTGGAACCACTGTGCCAAAGTTTGAAGGTTGCAAGATTAAGGTTGTAAGATAAATATATTTGCTTCTATAATACATTAAAAAATATACCTAGGTAAAGAGCTAGAGAAAAAAACTTAAGAGCTCTTTTAGGTCCCTAATATTAGGGGCCAGCCCCTTTTTCGTGGTATCAAATGAAAGGTCATTTAATTTTAAAGACATTTTGTTCCACAATTTTTTAGAAATTCGTTACTGTTTTTGAGATATCTGAGAAAAAAAAGTTTTAGGGGCCGGTCCCTCATCTTCTTATTAAGGCTACTTAACCAAATTTTGAAGGTTGCATGATTTTAGATTTATTTTTTTCTAGCATGTTTTCTTCTATACTGCATTTCAAAATAATTTTACTTTTGGAGATAAAGGTATCAAAGTTTTGGATTTTGACCCCCTTAAAACCCCTAATTACGTAACACATGAAACAATCGTTATGCTGTCGGTGTTTATAACTGAAAGATAAACATATTTGCTTCTATAATTTATTACAAAATATCCATCGGTAAACAGCTAGAGATAACATATTTTAGAGCCCTCTAGGTCCTTAATCAATGGGGCAAGCCCCTTTTTTGTGGTATTAAATGAAAGATCCTTTAAATTTAAAGAAATTTTGCTCAACAGTTGTTAGGAAATTCGTTACTGTTTTTGAGATATCTGTAAAAAACGTTTTAGGGGACGGTCCTTTATTTGCCTATTAAGGCTACTGAACCAAATTTTGAAGGTTGGATTATGTCAAATATCATTTTGAGCCTCTTTTTTTCTATACTGCATTTCAAAATAGTATTCCTTTTGGAGGTATAGGTAATCAAAGTTTTGAATTTTGCACCCAAACCCCCCCCCCCCCCTAATTACGTAACACATGAGAACATCGTTATGCTGTTGGACTTCATAACTGCAATATAATAATATTTGCTTCTATAATCCATTTTAAAATATCCGTCGGCGATGAGCTATAGATATAAGATTTTAGAGCCCTCTAGGTCTCTAATATATTGGGCCAGCCCCTTTTTCTTGGTTTCAAATGAATGGTTATTTAATTTTAAAGACATTTTTCTCAACACTTGTTAAGAAATTCGTTACCGTTTTTGAGATATCTGAGAAAAACATTTTAGGGGTCGGGCCCTTATCTCCTTATTTGGGCTGCTGAACCACAATTTGAAGGTTGCATGTTGTTAAGTAAATCAATGTAAGACCTTAACAATAGGGGAAAAACTGACAAATTACAATAGGGTATTCCGTTGGAAACGGAAGACCTTAACAATAAGAAAAGTTAATAAGAAACAATAGAATATGGAAGGGTTTTCCGCTGAAGACGGAAGACCCTAATAATTAAAGACAGTATTTGTCTAAATCTTAATGGAAGAGTATTTTCAACTTGTACTACAGTCCAACAATTCTTTATGTTGAATATTTTAGTTAGAAAATCCAAAAAAGAAAAAGAAAAAGAAATTTGCTCCGGTGAGATTAGAAAACACAGCCTTTGCAGGTGTCATAGCAGTATTTGAGCGAAGGTTCACGTCAAAACATGGCTGACGCGAAATAATTCCCGAATTTCTTTTTGAGTTTGGGGCATTTCCGCTCGGGACAGGAGCTAAATTTTTGTATGAGATGAAAAACAACGTGTGAGATGTCTGACTACACAGGTTTGGTAACAGTGCGAGGTCATTTGAAATATTGATGCGTGTTTGTGTCTGGAGGGGGGTGAAAAGACCCGATCTTGATTTTCGTCGTAAATAAATCGAAAGTAGAATTTTGAGGTGTGGATCTCGGATTCGGTTAACGACATTAAGGGGAAGTAAAGACCTAAAACAATGACTGATGCATTTTGCACATGTATTTCAGTGTTGTGATGTTTTTTCTCGTGTCGTTTACTATTGTGTTTGACTATTGTATTTCAACAGGATTGATAAAATCTTTATAAATGTCGAAATAACAAAATCAGTAACACGTAAATTTATTCGGTAAAAATTTGATGAGAGTAATTTCCACAGTTCTAACATCCATAAGTAGTTCACACGTTATCGTAGCTACAGACTAAACGGAAAACAAGAAATATGCATGCAACAGAAATATTACGCAGCTGCTTACATCCCTAGATCTGTGTAAATTTTAAGTCCCCGTACTGGCTATACCCGCCGCTTGGTCTCAGAAATTTCTTTTTAATTGTTCAATCCGCTGCATATTTGGCAGACAATAAGAATGGGGTCCGAGGTACATTCACACAAAATTTCATTAGGATTGAGTGAAGGGCTCGGGAGTTAGAATTTTTTTCTACAGTACATGTCAAGCACGACAATTGAAACTCAAATGCCAAAAAGTTCATAACTCTGTTAATAATGAACGAATTGGTCTGGTAATTAGTACAGTAATCTAGAATGGTACCAAGTTGAAATTAAAGGTCCGAGATAAAAGATCAAGTAAAATCGGGCCAGTAAAACTAACTGAATTTATGAAGGGGGGGGGGGGGCGGTCGGTGACTTCTATATTAAACGGAAAATACTAAATTCCAAATATCACTAGAGTTTGAGATACATGCATGACCTTTTTTTTGCTATTTACCAGCTAAACGTGATTTGGAAATAGAATGAAAAATCCTTTGATTTTAAACAGACTCTTTTCTTCAATTTCTATATCATCTTTTTCTTTTACAAATAAATCATAAATGTATTGGACTTCTCGCCCTTGTTTTGTTTTTGATATATGTATAAGAGCTTTGATTGAAACATTTAGATCCCTCTTATCATCTAATTTGAGGGGCTAGCCCCCTTTTCTTGATATCAATGAAAGGTCCCTTAATATTAAACACATTTTGTTGAACAAGTGTTTAGAAATTTGTTACTGTTTTTGAGATATTTGGGAAAGATTGTTTTAGGGGCCGACCCTTTATCCCCTTATCAGGACCATTAAACGAAACTTTGGTGGTTAAATATTATTACGATTATTATTCTGAGTATCTTCTCTTGAAGAATGCATTTCAAAATATTTCTCCTTTTTAAGAAATAAATGATCAAAATATTGGATTTCTAGCCCTTTTAAAATTCAAATTATGTAACATATCAGAAAACTTTTAACATATATAGGTAGATAACTGGAAGATAAACATTTTTGCTTCTATAATGCATTACAAAATATTTTTCATTAAAGAGATATAGATAAAAGACTTTAGACCCCTCTTGGCCCCTAATATGAGGGGTCAGCCCCTTTTGCTTGGTGTCAGTTAAAAGATCTTTTATAGATAAATTTTTGATGCTCTACATGTGTTAGCAAAATATTGGTTAGAAGAAAGATATTCGTGATCAAATCTCAAATTTCGTAAAAATTGTCCAAAAAATTTAACATCAACATTTTCAGTTCCGGGCGAGCTTCAAGAATGATCACTTCTGGTCAAATCTAAAACAAGCAAGCAAATCTACCATAACCACTCTATCTTGCATATAAATTTCAAGTCCCTAACTATTACAGTTTTTGAGGAGATGCGTGGACAATATCATGTTCCAAAATACGTGAAAAAGGGAGATAATTCAGAAGCGGAAGTGAATTTTCAGACAGGAACTAAGATGCAAAGAGATATTCACCTAAGACATCATCCCTGTAAAAATCATTAAAATCGATTGAGAAATGGCTGAGAAATTAAGGGTGACTACCAAGAAAAAAAATAATAATATAGAAGAATGAGAACGCGTAGAAAAACAGTAAGGTCTTCCGCTGAAGACGGAAGACCTTAATAAACTAGACACGATCTCGTTGCGAGCAACGAGGAGGTCTTCCGTCCGATTTTTAGAATATGGAAAGACTTTACTCTTGATCTTCGTCAACGAAACGTATCTGGAAATGGAGGCGGGATCTAAGATTAATGGATGAAAGACTATCTACCCCTTTGGTGTCCCTTATTTGAGGGATCAGCTCCTTTTCATTCATTTTAGTTAAAAAGTATTTTTGTGTACCGCTAATAAGTGTTTAGAAATTGGTTACCGTTTGAGATATCTGGAAAAATCGTTTTGATATCCTGTCCTAAAACTCGTTATAGGGTCCAGATAACAAACAATATATGGCTGTACATTGTTAAGGACATTATTTTGAGCATCTATTGTTAAATACTGCTTTCCAGAATGTTCCTCTATTTTGAGATATTGAGGATCAAAGTGTTGGACTTCTGGCCCCTTAAAATCCCTACTTACATAACATAGGAGTAAATGATTACCATGCATAGGTAAATAACCTTAGAATAAACAAAATTGCTTCTATAATGTATCACAAAATATTTCACAGTAAAAAGTTATCATTAAAAGACTTTAGAGCCCCCTGAGCCCCTTATTTGAAGGGCCAGCCCCCTTTTATTTGATGTTATAAGAATGTTCTCGTCAATTGAAACACATTTTGTTCAACAAGTGTTTACAAATTCTGTACCGTTCTCGAGATATCTTGATAGGGTCGTTTTAGGGGCCGGCCCTTTAACTCCTTTTAGGGACCGCATAACAAAGAAATTATGGCTGCATATTGTAAAGCTCAATATTTCGAGCATCTTTTGTTCAATATTGCTGTTCAAAATTTTCCTCCTTTTTGAGATATTGAGTATCAAAGTTTTAGACTTCTGGCCCCTTAAAATCCCTACTTACATAACATAGGAGTAAATGATTGCCATGTATAGGTGAATACCGTTAGAATGAACAAAATTGCTTCTATAATGTATCACAAAATATTTCACAGTAAAAAGTTATCATTAAAAGACTTTAGAGCCCCCTGAGCCCCTTATTTGAAGGGCCAGCCCCTTTTTCATGATTTCAAATGAAAGCTCTTGTCAATTCAAACACTTTTTGTTCAACAAGTAATAACAAATTTTGTACCGTTCTCGGGATATCTTGAGAGGGTCGTTTTAGGGGCCGACCCTGTAACTCCCTTTAGGGACCGCATAACAAAGAAATTATGGTTGATTATTGTTCAGCTCAATATTTTGAGCATCTTTTGTTCAATATTGCTTTTCAAAATTTTCCTTCATTTTGAAATATTGAGCATCAAAGTTTTGGACTTCTAGCCCCTTAAAATCCCTAATTATGTAACATAGGAGTAAATGATTGCCATGCATTGGCGAATACCGTTAGAATAAACATAATTGCTTCTATAATGTATCACAAAATATTTCACAGTAAAAAGTTATCATTAAAAGACTTTAGAGCTCCCTCAGCCCCTTATTTGAAGGGCCAGTCCCTTTTTCGTGATGTCACATGAAAGCTCTTAACTTTATGAAGATTTTTTGTTGTACATGTTATAACAAAATACTGTCGAGGAAAGAGATATTGAAAGGAAACCACGAAAAATCACGACGCTTTTTTAACTGTAATTTTCGAGCTCGGGCGAGCTTCGGCGCTTTTGATCAAAGAAAAATATATATACCACATGTCAGATCTACAACCTTTTGTCTACAATCCCTGAAATTTTGAACTCAATATCTTAAATCGTTTAGGAGTTTACCCCTGGACAAGCCGACACTCTGAAAATCGTTAAATTGTAAATAACTCAAAACCGGAAGTGACGTCATCATTTAAAAAACTTTCCAATAAGGTTCAGATCATAATCTATCAGACCTGAAAGTTTCATGTAAATCAGTCGAGTAGTTTTAGAGAAATCGCGTACACAAAATTGGTTGGAAAAAAAATAAAAATAATAATAATAATAGGGAAAAAGAAACCGAACGAAAACAATAAGGTCTTCCGTTGGAAACGGAAGACCTTAAAAAAAACAATAGAATAACAAGAGGGTCTTCCGTTGAAAACGGAAGACCCTAAAAAAATATTAGAATAACAAGAGGGTCTTCCGTTGAAAACGGAAGACCCTAATAAAACTAGACACGATCTCGTTGCGAGCAACGAGGAGGTCTTCCGTCCGATTTTTAGAAGAAAGTATGACATCATCGACTTTTGATTTTTCGACATCAAAACATGATATGGAAAAAGGAGTGAAGTACTAATGCTTTAAAGTATTGCTTCATAGTTCTATTACATTGCTTTTTAAAATACTTACATTTTTTCCAAATAAGATTGAAAAGATTAAACTTGTTACATCCGGTCCCTAAAAACCCTAATTGGGTAACGCAAGAGCAAATCATCATATTGTTAGGATATATAGACGTATTATACTTAATCTAGCTTTAATAACCTTTCACAAGATGGCTCTCATTAAAGGGCTATAGATAAAAAAAATTTAGAGCCCTTTGATCCCCTAATTTAAAGGGCCATCCCCTTTTTCTTCGAATCAAATGAAAGGACATTTAATTCTGAACACATTTTGTCTACAAGTCTTTAAAAATTCATTATCGTTCTGGAGATATATGAGAAAGAAGGTTTTAGGGGCCGATCCCTTATCTCCTTATAGGGGCCGTTTAACGAACTTTTAAAGGTTGCATATTGTTAAGAACATTAATTTGAACAACTTTTCTTCTGTATTGCATAACAAAATATTTTTCCTATCTGAGATATGGGTGATCGAAATTTTGGACTTTTGGCCCCTAAAAACCCTTAATTACGTAACACATAATGAAATCATTACATTGCTTGGATACATTACTGTGAGAACAATATATTTGCTTCTAAAACCTTTCACAAAATATCTCTAAGTAAAGGGCTACAGTTTAGAGACTTTAGAGCCCTTTGGTCCCCTTATTTGAGGGGTCAGCTCCTTTTTCTTGATTTCATAGAAAAGGCCCTGTAAATAAAAACTTTTTTTTTACATTTCATGTCTTAACAAAATATTTTTCAGAAAAGAAATAATCAAAGAAAACCAGAAAAAAATACGATGTTTTTTCCATCTCAATTTTTGGGTCCAGGCGAGCTTCGGCGCCTTTCAAGACAGATCAAAATGAAAATAAAATTACAAATCTATAATTTTTTGTATAGTTTCCCTGAAAGTTTGAACTCGATATCTTTTAAAGTTAAGGAGAACTTAGAGGGACAAGCGACCCCTCTAAAAACGTCAATTTCTCAAAAACGCAAGTGACGTCATCAAAAAAATCAAAAACCTATAAGGTTTCGATCATTATCTATCAGATCTGAAAGTTTCGTGGAAATCGGTTGAACCGTTTCTGAGAAATCGCGTGCACAAAATTTGTAAGAAAAAAAAAGAAAATTAACTAGACACGATCTCGTTGCGAGCAACGAGGAGGTCTTCCGTCTGATTTTAGAATTTCAGATATATGTTCGATTTGGATTTTGCTGTGAACAGCTAAACACGTGTGAGAATGAAAGAACAGGGTGTACATTCTAAAGGCCAGATACTATTTTGTTTCAGGTGTAAGAGCTTTGTTCAACAAGCGTTAAGAAATTCGTCACCTTTCCTGAGATATCTGAGAAAAAACGTTTTAGGGGCGGGTCCATTATCTCCTTATTGGGGCCACTGTACCAAAGTTTGAAGGTTGCAAGATTAAGTTTGTAAGATAAATATACTTGCTTCTATAATACATTACAAAGTATACCTCGGTAAAGAGTTATAGAAAAAGACTTTAGAGCCCTTTTAGGTCCCTAATATTAGGGACCAGCCCCTTTTTCTTGGTATCAAATGAAAGGTCATTTAATTTTAAAGACATTTTGCTCAACAGTTGTTAAGAAATTCGTTACCGTTTTTGAGATATCTGAGAAAAACGTTTTACGGGCCGGTCCCTTATCTCCTTTTTGGGGCCGCTGAACCAATTTTGAAGGTTGCATGTTGTTAGTTTCATCATTTTGAGCATCTTTTATTCTATACTGCATTTCAAAATATTTTTACTTTTTGAGATGTAGGTGATCAAAGTTTTGGACTTTTGACCCCTTAAAACCCCTAATTACGTAACACATGAAAAAATCGTTATGCTGTCGGGCTTCATAACTGTAAGATAAAAATATTTACTTCTATAATTCATTACAAAATATACCTCAGTAAAGAGCTATAGATGAAATATTTTAGAGCTCTCTAGGTCCCTAATATAAGGGGCCAGCCCCTTTTTCTTGGTATCAAATGAAAGGTCTTGTAAATATAAACCTTTTTTACAATACATGTTTTAATAGAATATTTTCCAGAAAAGAGATAAAGAAAGAAAAGCACGAAAATTCACAACGTTTTCTTTATCTCAATTTTCGGGTCCAGGCGAGCGTCGGCGCTTTTCAAGATAAAAATGATTTAAGACCTTTATGCACAACTTCAGTCTTTTGTCTATCAACCCTGAAAATTTCAACTTTATATCTGCAATAGTTAAAGAGGAGTTCCGCCGACAAAATACCCCTATAAAAATCCTAAAATCGACGATATCTCAAAAACGGAAGTGACGTCATCAATGAAAAAAAATTGCAACAAGGTTCAGATCAATACCTATCAGATCTGAAAGTTTCATCAAAATTAAATGAGCCGTTGCTGAGAAATGGCGTGCACAAAACTTGTAAGAAAAAAATAACTAGAGCAAAGCTCGTTGCAAAGCAACGAGTGGGTCTTCCGTTAATGATGGAAGTAAAGCTGTAAGTTCCTGTAAGAAGCAGAGCTCTTATACCAATAGCAAGAAAAACTAAAATAAAAAGATGAAAAAAGTCGAATTAGTCTTGGTACGACTTAACAAAATACAAATTATTTTAAGTACGACTTAACAAAAACCTTTCCGATTTCAAGAACGACTTAACCAAAAAAAATTCGATTGTGTTTAAGTACGAATTATCAATTTCCGAATTATTTAAGGTACGAGTTAATTTATCTTTGAACACAACTTTATTTCCTTAACCAAGAACGTGGAATCAAAATTTCCGGAAAACTCAATTTTTTAAATCCCAATATCTCTGTAAGGCATCGTCCGATTTTAATACGGATTTCAGTTTAAATTAAGCTTAATAAAAGCTCCTTTGTTGCTTTATGATTTATATCAAATTATTGATCAGGAAAGAGTTATTATAAAAAGACTTAGTAGCCCTTCAGGCCCTTAATTTGAAGGGTCAGCCTCTTTTTCTTGATTTCAAATAAAAGGTCTCGCTAATATAAACATATTTTGTTCTAAAAGTGTTCATGAATTGGCAACCGTTTTCGAGATATCTAAACAACTGTATTTTAGGGGCCGACCCTTTAACCCCTTACCGGGGCCATTAACAATGTAATGTCCATTAGAAAGAGTTTATCTTAATCCTTCAGCCAGCTAGCCATTAGCGCTTGCAGTGTGTTTATGTGAGACCAACAATTGTTTACATTATAAATGTTAGAATGCATGGGAAAGCATTAATCTGTGTGAAAGTTTAGTTAGAATAAATGTAGCATCCGAACCCACCACAAGTGTTATCTTTCTACTAAGCAATTTTACAATGGCGACGAGGATTTTTATTCAACTTTGAAGGAAAACACAATGGCAGAATCTGGATTACCGGTTTTTCCTAAATTTCCTGTCCATGCTGAGGGAGCAATAGGTACCCGATGGAGGAAATGGGTACAGAGACTGGAAAACTTATTCGTTGGAATGAAAATCACAGATAACAAGAGGAAACGTGCGCTACTCCTTCATTACGCTGGCGAGGAAGTCTATGACATTTTCGACACATTTGCAGATACAGGGAATGACGAGAATTATGACCAAGCCAAAGATGCGTTGAAAAATTACTTTGAACCAAAAGTAAACAAGGAATACGAGCGGTACGTTTTCCGACAAACGAAGCAATCGGAAGGGGAAACGGTGGACACATACCACACCCGATTGAGACAACTCGTTACAAAATGTGAATTTGCAGACAATGATAGTGAGATCAAGTCTCAGATCATACAGAGCTGCACATCATCAAAATTAAGAAGAAAAGCACTTAGTGAGGAGATGACACTCAACAAGCTACTAGAAACGGCAAGAACATTAGAACTGGCGGAGAAGCAGGCATCGGGAATCGAAAATAACAATTCCAGTGTAAACAAAATACACCAAAAGGAATCAGGACAAAGAACTCATCATTGGAAACCAAGGCGAAATCCAGAGCCGAGAACAAAAGGTACATATAGACAGAGTTCTAAATGTTATAACTGTGGCGGCCATTACCCCAACAAGACAAAGTGTCCAGCATTCAAACAAATCTGTAGTAACTGTGGACGAGAAAATCATTTCGCTGCTTATTGTAAATCAAAACCCCAGTTTAAGAAAAAACATGTTAAACAAATCCAGGACTGTGATGAAGATGATGGATACGTATTCAGCGTCAGGAACAACTCTACAACAAAACAACCAAAGTTTAATATTACGCTTAATGGGCAACGCTTTCATATGTTGATTGACACAGGCTCCAGTGTTAATATTTTGGACGAGGTCACATTTTCCAAACTGCATCCAAAACCTAAACTGAGCAAATCAAGTACAAGAATTTTCGCATATGGTTGTAAAAACGACATAAAAACGTTTGGATATTTCACTGCGACCATTGAAACAAAGTCCAAAATAGCTGTTGGAAAATTCTATGTAGTCGAAGGAAATTGTGGTACACTCCTAGGATACCAAAGTGCCGTAGATCTTGGTATCATACCAGTGATCAATCGTTTGTCAACAGATGTGAATGAAATATGTGAAGAGTTTGCTGACCTGTTTCAAGGAATTCGAAAAATAAAAGATGTAAAAGTGAAAATTCACGTCCATAAAAGCATCAAACCTACTGTTCAGCCTCACCGACGGATACCTTTCCATTTACGAAAGAAAGTAGAAGCAGAGTTAAGAAGGCTTGAGGATCTTGACATCATCGAGAAAGTAGAAGGCCCTACACCTTGGGTTTCACCAATTGTCGTTGCACCCAAACCGAAAAAAACAGATGAAATTAGGATGTGCGTGGATATGCGTTTACCTAATAAGGCAATTCAAAGAACAAGACATATCACACCTACAGTTGATGACATAATTCATGATTTAAATGGAGCCAAAATCTTCTCAAAATTGGATATGAATGCAGGGTATCACCAAATTGAAGTGGAAGAGCAATCAAGATACATAACGACGTTCACAACTCACGTAGGATTGCGCCGATATAAACGTCTCAACTTTGGCATTTCATCAGCTGCTGAAATTTTTCAAGAGACTGTTAGCGAATCACTCCAAGGCTTACAAGGGGTAAAAGAGTGACGACATCATAGTGTATGGGGAAACACAAGAACAACATGATACGCGTTTAAGAAAAGTCATGGAACGGCTACGGGAGCGCAACATAACACTAAACCGACCAAAATGTGAGTTTAACAAACAAAAGCTATCTTTTTTTGGCTATGTATTTTCCGCAGATGGCATTTCAGCTGATCCTGCTAAAATACAAGCTATCAAGTCAGCGAAAAGTCCAACAAACACAAGCGAAGTTAAAAGTTTTCTTGGAATGACAAATTATGTATCTAGATTTATTCAAGATTACTCAACAATTACGCAACCGATAAGGATTCTCACACAGAAGAATATGGCGTGGAAGTGGGAAACGAAACAACAGTTGGCGTTTGAAAAGCTAAAGAATTCACTTACAAGTGATACTGTTATGTCATACTATGACCAGAACAAATCAACGGAAGTAGTTGTTGATGCAAGCCCAGTTGGACTTGGAGCTATCCTTTCCCAGGAAGGAAAAATTGTTGCGTATGCAAGCAGATCATTGACCCAAGTAGAACAACGTTATTCACAAACAGAAAGAGAAGCTTTAGCCATCGTTTGGAGCTGCGAACATTTTCACTTGTACATATACGGATCCAGGTTTACATTGGTTACTGACCATAAACCGCTAGAAAGTATATTCAACAATCCGAAATCAAAACCCCCTGCAAGGATTGAAAGATGGCGTTTACGTTTGCAAGCATATGATTTTCATGTCAAATATAAGAAAGGAGTTGACAACCCAGCCGACTATATGTCCAGACACCCGGATATACGAACCGATGAGAATGGATCAAAAGAAAAAAAATAGGGGAAGAATTTGTCAACTTTGTTGCACAACATGCTGTCCCAAAAACTGTTACTTTATTGGAAGTAGCGGAAAGCACAGCAAATGATGCAAATCTACAAATGGTTATTCAAAATCTGAGGACTGGAAAATGGAAAACTAAATCTGACAATATGTCAATGCAGTCGTTTTACAAACTAAGGAACGAGCTGTGTATTGGAAAACATGAAGAGATGGAAATTCTTTTAAGAGGATCAAGACTAGTGATTCCTTCATCACTACAGAGGAAAATAGTCGACATAGCACATGAAGGACATCAAGGCATTGTTAAAACGAAACAATTGCTAAGGGAAAAAATTTGGTTCCCTGGAATCGACTCAATGGTAGAAAACCTATGCAAATCTTGCATCCCATGTCTATCATCTGTTCCTGCCAACAAGATAGAACCGTTGAGGATGTCAAAGCTACCAAACAAACCGTGGTTGGAAGTAAGCGTAGATTTTTGCGGTCCTTTCCCATCCGGAGAATACTTACTAGTGGTAATTGACGACTATTCGAGATATCCGGAGATAGAAATTGTATATTCAACTTCAGCAAGATCAACAATGACGAAATTGGATAAGATTTTTTCTACACATGGAATTCCGAATATTGTCAAGACAGACAACGGACCTCCATTTCGAAGCCATGAATTTAACGAATTTACGAAATATATGGGATTTACGCACCGTAAAATTACACCATTATGGCCAAGAGCTAATGGAGAAGTTGAACGGTTTATGCGGACCATAGGAAAAGTTGTCAAAACATCGCATCCAGAGAGCCGCAATTGGAAACAAGATATTTTCCAATTTCTGAGAAATTACCGAGCAACGCCCCATTCTACAACAAAAGTTCCACCGGCGGAAGCTTTATTTGGAAGAAATATAAAAGTTCGTCTTCCGGAAAACCCTAAAACAACGAAATTCAGAAAAACGGAAATGCGGAGACGGGATGAAAATCAGAAACAAAAGATGAAACATTATGCAGACAAGAAAAACAACGCGAAGCATTCATCTTTAAGAAAGGGAGACAGAGTTATTGTTCAACAAAAGAAACGCAATAAACTATCTACTCCGTACGAAATCGAGCCATTGGAAGTCATAGGGAAAAAGGGATCCATGATAACAGCATCAAATGAAAACAAAACCGTTACAAGAAACTCCAGTGCATTCAAAGAAATAAAACCAGCAGAAGTTATTATTGACCAGTCTGATGAATGCGATAACGGAGATGTAAACAACCCAGAAACCAACACAGAAACAACGAAGTCTCCAGATGCGATACCAATGACTCCGCGCTATAATTTAAGGCAGAAAACAAATCGTCAAAAATATCTAGATGATTATGTTTCTAAGTAAAACATAACAAGTCGTGTTGAGAGGCATAATAATCCTCTGGCTTGTAGTTCAGTTTTATAATCAATCTTGTATTAATTAGTTATGTATAAATGTTGTGAGTGACTGATAACATCTTATAAACAAAATGAACATTTCTATATAATTTGGACAATGTTAATATCAGTGATAATTTCATAAGTGACTTTCATAAACAAACAATAAATGACAACAATTAAAATTCAAAGGAAAGGAGGGATGTAATGTCCATTAGAAAGAGTTTATCTTAATCCTTCAGCCAGCTAGCCATTAGCGCTTGCTGTGTGTTTATGTGAGACCAACAATTGTTTACATTATAAATGTTAGAATGCATGGGAAAGCATTAATCTGTGTGAAAGTTTAGTTAGAATAAATGTAGCATCCGAACCCACCACAAGTGTTATCTTTCTACTAAGCAATTTTACAAAAAACAAAATGTTTGGTATCATATTGTTAAAAACATTATTTTTAACCACTTTTGTTCTACATTGCTTTTCAAAATATTTATCCTTTTTCAGATATTAACGATCAAAATATTGAATTATGGCCCCTTGAAACCCCTAATTACATAATTTATGACTTAGGTATGGTACTGTATAGATGAACAGATGTACAAACAACATTTTTGCTTCTATAATTAATAACAAATTATTGTTCAGTAAAGAGTTATTGTAAGAAGACATTAGAGCCCTCTTGGCCCCTAATTTGAAAGGCCAGCCCCTTTTTCTTGATATCAAATGAAAGGTCTTGCAAATACAAACATATTTTGTTCTACAAGTGTTCAAGAAATGTTAACCGTTCTTGAGAGATATGTACAAATATGTTTAAGGGGCCGACCCTTTAACTCCTAAATGGTGTCATAAACAAAAACATTTAAGGTAGCATACTGTACAAAACATTATTTTGAGCAACTTTTGTTCTACATTGCTTTTAAAAATATTTCTCCTTTTTCAGTTATTAATGATCAAAGTTTTGAATTTCTGGCCCCTTGAAACCCCTAATTACGTAACATATGACTTAAGTATGGTACTGTATAAATAAACAGCCCAACAATGAACATTTTTGCTTCTATAATTAATAACAAATTATTATTCAGTAAAGAGTTATAGTAAGAAGACTTTACAGCCCTCTTGGCCCCTAATATGTGGGGCCAGCCCCTTTTTCTTGATATCAAATGAAAGCCCGTGTAATTTGAAACAACTTTTGCATTATATGTTTTAACAAAATATTTATACATCAAAAGATATCATAGAAAATGTGCAAAAATTTCGTGAAAAAATTTGGTGCCAATTTTCAGGTTCAGGCGAGCTTTGAGGCCTTTAGCAATTTTCATCATTGGAAGCATGGGGGTACATCTACATACATTCGTCTACAATCTCTGAAAATTTCAAGCTTCTATCTTGATTAGTTTCGGAGGAGATGCGTGGACAAAATGACCCTTAAAAATTTACGAAATCGTCAATATCTGAAACCGGAAGTGACGTCATCATTTGAAAATTTTATAATATGTAGCGCCGATCATGCTTTATCCGTCCTGAAAATTTTGTGCGAATCGGTTGGATAGTTTTTGAGAAATAGCGCTCCAAAAAAGTCAGAAAAAGAAAAAAAAAGAATAACTAGAGCAAAGCTCGTTGCAAAGCAACGAGTGGGTCTTCCGTTAATGTCGGAAGTAAAGCTGGAAGTTCCTGTAAGAAGCAGAGCTCTTAAACCAATAACAAGAGTAACAAAAATAAAAAGATGAAAAAAAATCGAATATTCCTGGTACGACTTAACAAAATACGAATGATTTTAAGTACGACTTAACAAAAACCTTTCCGATTTTAAGAACGACTGAACAAAAAAAATCCGAATGTGTTCAGGTACGACTTAGCAATTATTTTTGGTACGAGTTAATTTTACTTTGAACATTACGCTATTTTTTAAACCAAGGCCGCGGAATCAAAATTTCCGGAAAAATCAATTTTTAAACCCCGATATCTCTGTAATGCATCGTCCGATTTGAAAACGGCTTTCAGTGTTAGATTCAGCTTAATAAGCTCTACAAAAGACATATTATTTTTCGATTTGATCAGAAAATTCATTTTTTGGAAAAATTTGTTTCACTTCCGGTTTCGACCGGAAGTGACAAAATACATTTTTTTGGTCAAATGCCATAAGTAAATCCGCAGATTTACAATCACAGAAAATTTCAAGTCTTTATAAACAACCGTTTACGAGAAAAGTCATGGACAAAATCACTTTTTAAAAATTTTTAAAATGACGTTACTAGAAAACGGAAGTGATTTAATGACTGAAACTGTAAAAGCTTCAAGGGACAAGAATTTAACATAATCTCTGAAAATTTCTTGCAAATCGGTTGAATAGTTTTTGAGATATAAAGCAAAAAAGAAGTCAGAAGGAAAAACAAGAAGATTAATAATAATAAAAAAACTAGAGCAAAGCTCGTTGCAAAGCAACGAGTGGGTCTTCCGTTAATGTCGGAAGTAAAGCTGGAAGTTCATGTAAGAAGCAGAGCTCTTAAACCAATAACAGGAGTAACTAAAATAAAAAGATGAAAAAAATCGAATTATTCCTGGTACGACTTAACAAAATCCGAATGAGTTTAAGTACGACTTAACAAAAACCTTACTTATTTCAAGTACGACTAAACAATTATTTTTGGTACAAGTTAATTTTACTTTGAACATTACGCTATTTTTTAAACCAAGGACGCGGAATCAAAATTTCTGGAAATATCAATTTTTAAACCCGATATCTCTAATGCATCGTCCGATTTTAAAACGGCTTTCAGTGTTAGATTAAGCTGAATAAGCTCTACAAAACAGATATTCATTTTTGACTTGATCAAAAAATTCAATTTTTCGAAAAATTTGATTCACTTCTGGTTTTGACCGGAAGTGACAGATTTTCCTTTCGAGCCTTATTACAGAGGTAAAACGACTAAATCATAACCATTGAAAATTTCAAGCCTCTATCTTAAAGCGTTTTTAGAAACGCCCTGGACATAATGACTTTTTAAAATTTTTTGTTTAAATGACGTAACGTAAAAACGGAAAGGGCGTTTTCAAAGAAACTTTAGGATCTTAGAGGCATAATAGTTGCACATAATCTCTCAAAGTTTCATCTCAATCGGTTATAAACTTTCAGATACAAAAGATGTCACCTTTGACCTTCCAAACTGTGCTTGTTGCACCATCAAATGTCAGAAACTTAGAAATGTAAAGTTTATTATATTTCTGTGAATATTTCCTATGTAAAATTACAATGAATAAACATGCTATTCCATCTAACTGTGAAATAGTTTCTATGCTATTCACCAGCAGCATACGATTTCCCTTTTTTAAACTCGGAACACCTCTGGTATAATCCGATCACAGCATTAAATTCAAAGTCCGATAATTCTAATTTGTTTATCATCAAGAAATTCTGCATCGCCAACAAATAAAGTTTTTTTCAGGATAATAATTAAGATACCTATAGCTATTTACTGACAGAAAGACAGACTGAGACTGTTGTGTTGTGTGAGGATGACAGACAGTTTATTGTCCCCCTCAACAGCAACTATTTCACTTGGCTTCGCCCATGAAATAGTGGCTGTCTTGGAGGACAATAAACTTGCTATTATCCTCATACCCAGTGAATAGGTATATAATGTCCCATCCACATAAATTTCGAGTTATATAACCTCCCATTTGTAACCTGCAATTGACAAACAGTCAACACAACAGTCTTAGCCGCAAGTTTCACTATTCAATTCTCATGTACGTATTAAACATTAGGGGTTTTCATATTGCATACCAATTCCAACAAGGGAGATCCCTCTAATGATGATCTTTAAAATTCATTTTATGAATCTTAGCAACACTCATAAGCCTTCAAGTGCAGCATCTCTTAAGGTGGCTCAAAACACCTTGAAATATTTTCTCAAATCAGCAGAAAATTACTTGATTATGATAGATATCATAATTGATAAGAAGTGTTTAAGTCAAATAGGCAAAAAATGTGCAAATTTGGATGAACAATTACATTTTCAAAAATTTAATTCAATAAACAGTAACAAAAGCTCCAGGCGGACTAAAACTCAAACGCTTTAGAAACCCAATACTTTAACCATTAAGCTATGACGGTATACAACCCAATCGAACGATATTATGAGTTCAACAAAATATTTAAATCGCCATCTTGTGAAGAAGTGTCTTAAAAAGTATAATTCTAGGTGTAGTGATGTACCTTAATTTTACAAAAATATTAACGGATACTTTATCCGAATCGTCTCTTGCTACCTTTAACTTAGTACATTTTATGAACAGATGTCTTTGTCTTAGAATAAGAAAGCTAATGCAATTCTGAGAAAAAAGTATACCACATATTGACAATTCCATTGAGGTTTAATAAACATATGGCCATTTAAGTGAACCCACCATTTCCAATTTCTTTTACTCAACACAGATTTACAGGGTTCTCCATAGTAAAACATCTTTACCTGACCTTTTAGAGGTCAATTGTTGTTCAACCACCTTTAATAAGAAACCTTATTCAATACAACATACATCTACATGATATTATCTTGATAAAAGCATCACATAACTTAGAAATGCCCTTACATGTATACCCACCCCCTATCTTTTGATTTTCATAAAAAAGTCATGGTTTGAAATCTTTTACCTAATTTTCTGAAACTTGTGGCAATTTCTATGAGTCATTTCTCACACATATTTGAAAACAATCATCAATGATACTAGAATTTGATCTTTTTATGTTTCTTGAATGATTTGTAGCATTTTAATAATTAAATAGACAAGTATTCCTGCATGTGATTTCTTTTTTCCATGAAAAAAGTAAGCTAACAATCATATTTATTAAATATCTAATCTATTCTGGTTTATTGTCTCTTTTTAACCATGCTACAACAGTAAGATCAACAAGTTCAACATCTGCCTTAAATAAAATTAAATTCAAACACACCCGGGTAGCTGGTGGAGGAGAAATCCATTAAAAATGTTCAAATTTGACATGTTTTTTTCTACTTTTTTATGCATATATACCTTAAGCGGGTGAAAATAGATTGTTTCTTGCTCATTTCAAAAGTAATTATCATTGCTGGTGTTATTCAAAAGTCAAATGTACATTTACATATCCTACATGTAATCTTATGGAGAAAATTGGAAAGAGTTGGGTGATTTTTCAACTATGTAAACACATCTAAATATCTTTATAAAATAAAAAATGAAGGAAACATAATTGCATACTTTTATTGAAAAACAAATTTTCACAACAATTATATTTCTTTAAACAGCCTTAATTTTGTTTTTCATAATTTCTTATCAAACATGAACAAACCACAATAGGACATGATGCTTTCTTAAAGTTCCATTATTGTTCATGCATTATCCGATTTAATTTGAATTACCGGTAGATAGTCTGTAGAACACAAGGAATATGCATGTGGGTAGAGGTGACAGGTTAACCTCAAGAGCTGAAACCACAAGAATCAACAGGTAAAAGCCATGTGGTAACAAGAGTCTGCTTTAAGCTGAAATTAAAAAAAATAAATTACGGTAGCTGTGTTAACATACATGTACTTGTAATAGCTGTGTTTACATTAACTTATACATAATATTTTTGGAAAAAATACACTGACCATGCAGTGTTATAAGTATGACATATCCAAATATATGACATTAACATTTAGCCAGTACAAAAACAAAAATGTGCATATCAAGTCATAATATCATAACATTAAAATAATTTCTTGGGTATAGACATATCAGATTGAGCGAGAGCAGGAGTGAGCGAGAGAGTTTGTTTTACTTGAAGTGCGACAGCAATATTTCAATTCATAAACTACAAACTTTAGGAATATTACCAATCCAAACAGTGTCAAAGTATAAGCTTCTGCTACGTGTATACCATGTTTTGTCAATTCTACTGTGGTTTATTGCGAATAAATTTAGCAAGGGTTTTTTTCTTACAAATTACATGTTTTAAAAACAATACTATGTATAATGCGCATAAAAATGAGGGATTAATAATACATGCTCATTTTAAAATTCAATGCACTTTGGATTTCTTTTACAAGATCGAGATATTTTTGCCACAAAATTAAGTTGCCCTCTGACAGTTTCATGAGTCTTTGCCAAAATTAAAAGAGAGAGAGAGAGAGAGAGAGAGAGAGAGAGAGAGAGAGATCTGAGGCACATGCAGTAAAAATTATTTACATACTATGTTGATGTGATATGCATGTAAAGCTTACCTAAAATGAATCAATATGTATAAAAGATAATCTAATCTCTCAAATAACAATGATTCTGTGAAATACTTATATCTTGAGAAGACTGTTTAATAGATATCATGAAACATTGACCTAAATTCTGAGCTTGATATAATATGAAATTTGAGACTTTACATGCCTGTTACACAAGCAATAACCATATATAACAGAGAGCGAGACAAAAGGTCTAATTTTAATTAGATTGAATTATTACTTTGTCAAATATATTTATTTAATTAAACACAAGCCTGAGTTTTTTAATTTATAAATTAAGTGAAGGCGATATGGTAAAGATCTGCTATAAATATTTAGGGTAAAGTTATCATCATGCAAACATGCACTCTAATTACAACATTCTATTCTTGTGTACCTGAGGACTCCCACCGCTTTTAATTTTAAATTCTTCATGCAATTTACTACTGATATCCTCTCTTCACTTGCCTCGGATAGTCTTTTAAACACCATCACCAGTCCCGTAAATTCATGTGGTCCACTTTGTTTACATGTAAAAATGGCGACTCTCGATCTCGAGGTCCCCGATCTCGATGTAAATTCAACATACTTGATTTTCCAAAGTCGGTAGCGTGTTTCGGAGAAAGTCTGAGGCAAATAAAGAGGCGATATCAGTAGTAAATTGCATGAGTAATTTAATGGTACTAATTGTTCTCACAAAATTTGCGTATAAATTAGGTAAATCAGTCCAAAACTAGCGAACGTTTTTCTGCGCAATAAATATACATGTACAATTTTTTCAATGGGTGGCCCTGTAGCTCTCCGGTCTGTCATTATTTTTTTTCCCGGAGAGCTACAGTTCTGCAGCTACCGTGGAAATACACTGGACAGATAATATTCTGAGATTCCGCTGACTCTAACGCCCGCTTTTATATTGTGACGTACTTCAAAAGCGGAGGTTAGAGTCAGAGGAATCTCGGATTAGATTGAAAAGTGCAAATACTCTGAAAAGAAAAAGTCAATACGACATATCCTGTATTGAAAAATACCTTAATAATCTGTCATACGTTAGTTGAGCTGAAATTTCCACTATCGACGTCTTGCAGGCCTTGCTTCTTTTAAAAATGTAGACACACCGCGATCAGTTGTTTGTTGGCAGTCAAAACATGGCGAGTTGAAATGGGGAATCGTACGATATAATTATTTCGATTATAACTAATAAGACTAATAAAAATTTACAACGTAATTATCGATCGAAATAACGAAATTGTATCGAAAAACACTTTATTTAACTATTAAAAAACAGAGTCCGGTTTTATGACCTGCACGAATTGTTTTCAGCAGGAGTTACTTTCAGTGTGAATTTTACACTATTTTTTAAACCAAGAACACGGAATCAAAATTTCCGGAAAAATCAATATTTAAACCCCGATATCTCTGCAATGCATCATCCGATTTGAAAACAAATTTCAGTTTTGTATTAAGCTTTGCAAACTCTACAATATGCATATAATTTTGTGTTTTATATATAGTTTAATTATCAGTACGAATTGTTTTCAGTAGAAATTACTTTCAGTGTGAAATGTGCACTATTTTTAAAACCAAAAACACGGAATCAAAATTTCCGGAAAGATCAATTTTTAAACCCCGATATCTCTGAAATGCATCATCCGATTTGAAAACGAATTTCAGTTTTGCATTTAGCTTTGCAAACTCTACAACATGCATATAATTTTATTATTCGCTTAAAAAAATGAAAATTCCGAAAAATTAGAATCACTTCCGGTTTCGACCGGAAGTGACAAAATAATTTTTTTTGTAAATTTGCCATAAGTAAATCCACAGATTTACAATCACAGAGAATTTCAAGTCTTTATAAACAACCGTTTACGAGAAAAGTCCTGGACAAAATCACTTTTTGAAATTTTTAAAAATGACGTAACTAGAAAACGGAAGTGACTTAATGATTGAAAGTTTAAAATCTTCAAGGGACAACTATTTAACATAATTCCTGAAAATTTCTTGCAAATCGGTTGAATAGTTTTTGAGATATAAAGCTAAAAAGAAGTCAGAAGGAAAAACAAGAAGAATAATAATAATAAAAAAAAACAATAGAATAACAAGAGGGTCTTCCGTTGAAAACGGAAGACCCTAAAAACAATAGAATAACAAGAGGGTCTTCCGTTGAAAACGGAAGACCCTAATAAAGAAAAAGAAACCGTAGAATAACAAGAGGGTCTTCCGTTGGAAACGGAAGACCCTAATAATAATAGGGAAGAAGAAACAAAGCAATAACAATAAGGTCTTCCGTTGGAAACGGAAGACCTTAATAATAATAGGGAAGAAGAAACCGAAGAATAACAATAAGGTCTTCCGTTGGAAACGGAAGACCTTAATAATAAAAGGGGAAAAAGAAATCGTACAAAAACAATAAGGTCTTCCGTTGGAAACGGAAGACCTTAACTAGACACGATCTCGTTGCGAGCAACGAGGAGGTCTTCCGTGTCTTTTAGAACATGAAATACATGTACGACCTTGGTTTTGCTATTTAACGGCTAAACGTGATTTAAAATATAAGACGATGGTCTACATTCTAAGGGCCAGATACTATTTTGTTTTAGATGTATGAGCTTTGCTTGAAAACATTTAGATCTCTAATTCGAGAGGCAGCCTCTTTTTCCTCGTAACAAATGAAAAATCATTTACTTTTAAAGATATTTTGTTCAACAAGTGTACCATTCTTGAGATATCTCAGAAAGAGCGTTTAAGGGGCCGATCACTTATCTCCTTTTAGGGGTTGTTTAACGAAATTTTGAAGAATCCATATTGTTTAGTAGATCATTTTGATTATCTTTTCTTCTATACTACATTTCAAAATATTTTCCCTTTCTGAGATATCGGTGATCAAAGTTTTGAATTTTGAACCCTTAAAAACCTTTATTACGTATCACATTATAAAATCATGACACTGCTGGGATACATAACTGTGAGATAAACATATTTGCTTCTATAATCTTTCACAAAATATATCTCAGTAAAGGTAGATGAAATAGATAGATGAAAGACTTGAGAGCCCTTTGGTCCCCTAATTTGAGGGGCCAGCCCCTTTGTCTTGATATCAAATAAAAGGTCTTATAAATATAAAAAAAAACTAGACTCTTGTTGCTATAGCAACAAAAAGGTCTTCCGTTCCTCACGTATAAATCTGTACAAAAGATCCATTTCTCTTGTAAACAGAAAACGGATATAATTTATACTGTAAAGGAATTCCCAAGAAACAAAACAAAACAAAAAGACAAAACGTCATTTTTTGAGTACTTTCTGTGACGACCGGAAGTTACGCCGGATCATACAAAACATAGTAAACATATCTTCATACATTGCCTTGTCTTTCCTCAAAGTTTGGATGTTCAAGTTTTTGTTAGTTAGAATATCTCATTGAGTAAAGGTTTTTGTCTTGGGACCGGAAACGAACGAACGGAAGTGATTAAGAAATTGAAAATACGTATTTTAGTACATTTACCTATGATACGATATTGTTCATCACATTGAGTAAAATGTTAAAAAAATTCTAATGTTAAAACAAAACAAAAAACCTTTTATTGCTTGAACACTTCGAGTGAAAACCGGAAATGACGTACGACCACATGGAACCCGTTAAACACATGTTCATTCAAATGTCCATTATCCATACAAGTTTTGTGTCTTGATCTCTTACAGTTTCTGAGATCTTGGGGGTAGTTTGTTTTCTTAAAAGAAGGCTACCTGAGATATTTGAGATGTCTCACCGTAAGTAGAACTTTTTTTTTGTTTTTTTTACCATGTGTGGATGACCTCCTGTATTTTTGTAACTAAAATGTTACTTCCATGCTAAACAACCAACATATTTTTTAAAAATCAGAATTTGGTGTACTTCCTGTGACGACCGGAAGTTACGCCGGATGAAACGAAATAATGTTAACACGTGTCCATACACAGGTCTATAATCCTACAAAGTTTGGTTGTTGAAGTCGTTACCGTTTTTGAGATCTCTTCGATATAAGGTTTTTTTGTCTCGGGACAAGAAACGAACAAACGGAAGTGCTTAATGAAATTTAATTTTTTTATATCTTGTTTACTTACTTATTTTACATTATTATTCATCGAAGTAGATAAAACTATCAAATAAAAACAGTTTAACGGATAAACAGATTGATTTGTTTGAACCCTTCCGCTGTGGACCGGAAGTGATGGACGACAAAATGAAACTGTTTAAACACATCTTCAATCAAATGTCTATGATTAGTGAAAGTTTCGTGTCTTGATCACGTACAGTACCCGAGAACTTGAGGGTACAAAATATGTTTTAAAAAAGCTTCCTGAGATAATCGAGATATCTCACCGGAAGTAGAACTTTTTTGTTTATTTAACATGGCATAGATGATATAAGTTAGGATCTATTCTAATATTATTATTCTATGGAAAAAAAATTAAATACGTAAAACGAAAAATTTTGAAGAGCTTCCGGTGACGACCGGAAATAACGACGAACAAAACAAAAGTGTTTAAACACATCTACAACTATAGGTCTATCATCCCTCAAAGTTTGGATGTTCAAATCTTTATCGTTTCTGAGATCTCGATGTGACAAGCTTTTTGTCGCGGGACAGGAAACGGACGACAGGAAGTCGATTTTGAAAAAATGAAAAAAACGCCTCGAGATACGATCATTTTCTATCACTCCTAAAAACTTGAAGTAAATCTATCTAGCCATCTCTGAGATATCTTGTGGACAAAATATGGGAAAAAAATAATAATAAAAAACATTACAATCTCTATAAGGTCTTCCGTTGGAAACGGAAGACCTTAATAAACTAGACTCTTGTTGCAAAAGCAACAAAAAGGTCTTCCGTTTTGATATACATGAATCAATTTAACCGAAGACATTGCTTCACTTACATAGAGTAAATAGTTGATATGATAATTATTGTAAAAGATATATTCAGACGTTACTTCCATGTAAAACAACGAGATTGAAAAAGAAATAAGTTTTTGAAGTACTCTCTGTGACGACCGGAAGTAATGCTGAACTAAACAAAACAGGTTAAAAATTTGTACAATCATAAGTCAATCTTTCCTCAAAGTTTGGTTGTTAACGTTTCTGCCAAGTCTGAAATCTCTTTGAAACAAAAGATTTTGTCTGGAGACGGGAAACGGACAAACGGAAGTGATTAATAAAAAAAGCTGGTATTTATCGTACATTTGCTTAGCGTACATTACTGTTTATCAGGCTAGATGAAACACCCAAGAAATTCAGTTAAACTGGTTAAAAATATGATTTATTTGAATCCGGTGAAAACCGGAAGTGGCAGTTGACAAAATAAAACCCGCTAAACATATCATCAATCAAATGTCTATCATTCATGAAAGCTTCGAGTCTCAATCACCTTAAGTGACAAAAATCTCGCGGGCATCACATTTGTAAAAAGGAAAGCTACATAGAGATATTGGAGATATCTCACCGGAAGTAACAGTTATTTGAAAATTTAACATTTTAAAGAGGACACATCTAAGATTGTATACTGATATATTCATTCCATGTAAAAGAAATAAATAAAGAAAAAACATATTAAATGTAGTGCTGCCGGTGACGACCGGAAGTTACGCCGAACAAAACAGAATGGTGTAAACACATGTACAAACATAGGTCTATCATCCCACAAAGTTTTATTCTTCAAGTCGTCACCGTTTTTGAGATCTCATGGAAATAAGGTTTTTTGTCTCGGGACAGGAAACGGACAAACGGAAGTGCTTAATTTAAATTTTATGAAATATTTTTTGTATACTTCCCTTTTGTAGATTATTGTTCATTGAGCACACTACATATATCAAAGACAAAAAATTAAACTGATAAACAGCTCGATTTGTTTAAACTCTTCCTGTGTGGACCGGAAGTGACGGAAGACAAAATAAAACCAGTTAAACACATCCTCAATCAAATGTCTATCATCCATGAAAGTCTTGTGCTTTGATCTCTTATAGTCTCTGATATCTCGTTTGTACAAAATGTGTTTCAAAAAAGCTACCTGAGATATTTGAGATATCTCACCGGAAGTAGAATTTTGTTGTTGAGATAACATTTCATTGAAAACGTGTGTATAGACTTATTCTTATATATCTATTCTATGGCTAAAGAATTTAATGCGTAAAAGTAGTTATTTTTGAAGTGCTTCCGGTGACGACCGGAAGTTACGCCGAACAAAACAGAATAGTGTAAACACATGTACAAACATAGGTCTATCATCCCACAAAGTTTTATTCTTCAAGTCGTCACCGTTTTTGAGATCTCATCGAAATAAGGTTTTTTGTCTCGGGACAGGAAACGGACAAACGGAAGTGCTTAATTTAAATTTTATGAAATATTTTTTGTATACTTGCCCTTTGTATTTTATTGTTCATGGAGCACACTACAAATATCAAAGACAAAAAGTTAAACTGATAAACCGATTGATTTGTTTAAACTCTTTCTGTGTGGACCGGAAGTGACGGAAGACCAAATGAAACAGGTTAAACACATCCTCAATCAAATGTCTATCATCCATGAAAGTCTTGTGCTTGGATCACTTATACTTTCTGAGATCTCGTTTGTACAAAATGTTTTTCAAAAAAGCTATCTGAGATATTCGAGATATCTCACCGGAAGTAGAATTTTGTTGTTGAGATAACATTGGATTGATATCGTGTGTATAGACTTATACTTATATATCTATTCTATGGCTAAAGAATTTAATGCGTAAAAGTAGTTATTTTTGAAGTGCTTCCGGTGACGACCGGAAGTTACGCCGAACAAAACAGAATAGTGTAAACACATGTACAAACATAGGTCTATCATCCCACAAAGTTTTATTCTTCAAGTCGTCACCGTTTTTGAGATCTCATGGAAATAAGGTTTTTTGTCTCGGGACAGGAAACGGACAAACGGAAGTGCTTAATTTAAATTTTATGAAATATTTTTTGTATACTTGCCCTTTGTATTCTATTGTTCATTGAGCACACTACAAATATCAAAGACAAAAAGTTAAACTGATAAACCGATTGATTTGTTTAAACTCTTTCTGTGTGGACCGGAAGTGACGGAAGACCAAATGAAACAGGTTAAACACATCCTCAATCAAATGTCTATCATCCATGAAAGTCTTGTGCTTTGATCACTTATACTTTCTGAGATCTCGTTTGTACAAAATGTTTTTCAAAAAAGCTATCTGAGATATTCGAGATATCTCACCGGAAGTAGAATTTTATTGTTGATATAACATCGCATAGATACCTTATACATAAAATTTATACTTATATATTATTCTATTTAAAATGAAATAAATGCTGAAAAGTTGTTATTTTCTTAGTACTTCCGGTGACGACCGGAAGTTACGACGAACAAAACAAAATAGTTTAAACACATCTACAGCTATAGGTCTATCATCCCACAAAGTTGGAATGTTCAAGTCCTTACCGTTTTTGAGATCTCGAATGTACAAGCTTTTTCGACGCGGGACAGGAAACGGACAACCGGATATGAATTTTGACAAAATGAAAAAAACGCCTAGAGATATTATCATTTTCTATTAGTCCTCAAAATTTCAAGAAAATCTATCCAACCAACTCTGAGAAATCTTGTGGACAAAAAAAGGAAAAAAAAAAATAATAATAACTAGACTCTTGTTGCAAAAGCAACAAAAAGGTCTTCCGTTTTGATATACATGTATCAATTTAACTGTAAGACATTGCTTCTCTCACATAAGTAAAAAATGGATATGATAATTATTGTGAATGATATATCCAGACGTTACTTACATGTAAAACAACGAGAATAAAAAAGAAATCAATTTTTGAAGTACTTTCTGTGACGACCGGGAATAACGCCGAAGTAAACAAAAATGTTAACCATTTGTACAATCATAAGTCATGTAAGATTGTCTTTATATATTTCTATGTGAAACTTGGTCACCCTATTGTGGCCCCACCCTACCCCCGGGGATCATAATTTGAACAAACATGAATCTACACTACCTGAGGATGCTTCCATTTTAATTTGAACTTTTCTGGCATGATAGTTTCCTCGAAGTTTGGTTGTTCACGTCTTTGCCGAATCGTAGATCTCTTTGAAACAATATTTTTGTCTCGGGACCAGAAACGGACAAACGGAAGTTTTTAATAAAAACAAAAGCTGATATGTCTCGTACATTTGCTTAACGTGGATCACTATTTATCAGGCTAGATGAAACACCCCAAAAAGTCAGTTAAACTTGTTAAAAACATGTTTTGTTTGAACGCTTCCGGTAAGAACCGGAAGTGACAGTTGACGAAATTAAACCCGTTAAACACATCCCCTATCAAATTTCTATCAATCATGATAGCTTTGTGTCTCAATCAATTACAGTTACAAAAATCTCGCGGACATCGAATTTGTAAAAAGGAAAGCTACATAAAGATATATGAGATATCTTATGGGAAGTAAAATTTATTTGCTAACTTAACATTATATAAATGACATATGTAAGATTGTATACTGATATTTTCATTTTATGTAAAATGAGTAAATTATGAAAAAAATATTTTTTGAAGTGCTTCCAGTGACGACCGGAAGTTATGCCGAACAAAACAAAATAGTGCAAACACATGTGCATACATAGGTCTATTATCCCACAAAAGTTTGATTGTTCCAGTCGTCACCGTTTTTGAGATCTTTGGAAATCAAGGTTTTTTGTCTCGAGACAGGAAACGGACAAACGGAAGAGTTCGATGAAAATGAAAGTTGGTATTTCTTAACCATTACACAACAGGACTTTATTGTCTATCAATTTGTCTTTCATTGTCAAACAAAAACAGTTAAACTCGTAAGCAACTTGAATTGTTTAAACCCTTCCGGTGTGGACCGGAAGTGACGGTTGACCAAATGAGAGCGGTGAAACACATCTTCAATTAAATGTCTATCATCCATGAACGTTTTGTGCTTTGATCACTAATAGTTTTTGAGATCTCATTTGTACAAAATGTGTTTCAAAAAAGCTACCTGAAATATTTGAGATATCTCACCGGAAGTAAAATGTTGTTGTTGATATAACATTGCATAGATAACCTATGTATAGATTTATACTTATATATCTATTCTATGGCAAAAGAAATGAATGCGTAAAAGTAGTTATTTTTTAAGCGCTTCCGGTGACGACCGGAAGTTACGCCGAACAAAAAAATAATAATGTAAACACATGTACATACAAAGGTCTATCATCCCACAAAGTTTTATTGTTCAAGTCGTCACCGTTTTTGAGATCTTATCAAAATAAGGTGTTTTGTCTCGGGACAGGAAACGGATAAACGGAAGTGCTCAATGTAAATTTTATTAAATATTTCTTGTACACTTGCCCTTTGTATTTTATTGTTCATCGAGCACACTACAAATATAAAAAACAAAAAGTTAAACTGATAAACAGCTTGATTTGTTTAAACTCTTCCTGTGTGGACCGGAAGTGACGGAAGAAAAAATAAAACCGGTTAAACACATCCTCAATCAAATGTTTATCATCCATGAAAGTCTTGTGCTTGGATCACTTATACTTTCTGAGATCTCGTCTGTACAAAATGTGTTTCAAAAAGGCTACCTGAGATATTCGAGATATCTCACCGGAAGTAGAATTTTGTTGTTGATATAACATCGCACGGATACCTTATGCATAAAATTTATACTTATATATTTATTCTATGGAAAATGAATTAAATGCTTAAAATTTGTTATTTTAAGTGCTTCCGGTGACGACCGGAAGTTACGACGAACAAAACAAAATAGTTTAAACACATCTACAACTATAGGTCTATCATCCCACAAAGTTGGAATGTTCAAGTCTTTACCGTTTTTGAGATCTCGAATGTACAAGCTTTTTCGACGCGGGACAGGAAACGGACGACCGGAAATGATTTTTGAAAAAATGAAAAAAACGCCTAGAGATATTATAATTTTCTATCAGTCCTGAAAAATTCAAGAGAATCTATCCAGCCATCTCTGAGAAATCTTGTGGACAAAAAACGGACAAAAAAAAATAATAATAAGAAACATTACAATCACTATAAGGTCTTCCGTTGGAAACGGAAGACCTTAATAACTAGACACTTGTTGCAAAAGCAACAAAAAGGTCTTCCGTTCTGATATACATGTATCAATTTAACTGTAAGACATTGCTTCTCTTACATGCAAAAAAAAAGTTGATATGATAATTATTGTGAATGATATATCCAGACGTTACTTACATGTAAAACAACGAGAATGAAAAAGAAATCAATTTTTTAAGTACTTTCTGTGACGACCAGAAGTAACGCCGATCTAAACAAAAATGTTAACCATTTGTACAATCATAAGTCAATCCTTCCTCAAAGTTTGGTTGTTCACGACTCTGCCAAATCTAAGATCTCTTTGAAACAATATTTTTTGTCTCGGGACCGAAACGGACGAACGAAAGTGATTCATAAAAACAAAAGCTGGTATTTCTCGTACATTTGCTTAATGTACATCACTGTTTATCAGGCTAGATGAAATTCCAAGAAAGTCAGCTAAACTTGTTAAAAACAGGATTTGTTTGAACCCTTCCGGTAAGAACCGGAAGTGACAGTTGACAAAATTAAACCCGTTAAACACATCCCCAATCAAAATTCTATCAAACAATCTATGAAAGATTCGTGTCTAAATCACTTACAATGACGAAAATATTGCGGACATCAAATTTGTAAAAAGAAAAGCTACATAGAGATATTTGAGATATCTCACCGGAAGTAAAATTTATTTGCCAATTTAACATTATATAGATGACATATGTAAGATTGTATACTGATATTTTCATTTTATGTAAAATGAATAAAACAAATTTTTGAAGTGCTTCCGGTGACGACCGGAAGCTAAGCCGAACAAAACAAAATAGTGTATACACATGTACATACATAGGTCTATCATCCCACAAAGTTTGATCATTCAAGTCGTTACCGTTTTTGAGATCTCCAGGAATCAAGGTTTTTTGTCTCGGGACAGGAAACGGAAAAACGGAAGTGCTCAATGTAAATTGTAATTAATTTTTTTTGGCACTTGCCCTTTCTACTTAATTGTTCATCGACTTCACTACAAATATCAAAGGAAAACAGTTAAACTGATAAACAGCTCGATTTGTTTGAACTCTTCCTGTGTGGACCGGAAGTGACGGAAGTCAAAACGAAACCGGTTAAACACATCTTCAATCAAATGTCTATCATCCATGAAAGTTTTGTGCTTTGATCATTTATAGTTTCTGGGATCTCGTTTGTACAAAATGTGTTTCAAAAAAGCTACCTGAGATATTTGAGATATCTCACCGGAAGTAGAATTTTTTTGTTGAGTTAACATCGCATAGACAATTTATGCATAGATTTATACTTATATATTTATTTTATGGAAAAAGAATCTAATGCGAAAAAGTAGTTATTTTTGAAGTGCTTCCGGTGACGACCGAAAGTTACGACGAACAAAACAAAATAGTGTGAACACATCTACAGCTATGGGTCTATCATCCCACTAAGTTTGGATGTTCAAATCTTTAACCTTTTTGAGATCTCGTTGATACAAGCTTTTTCAACGCGGGACAGGAAACGGACAAACGGAAGTGCTCAATCTAAATTGTATTTAATATATCTTGTAATCTTGCCCTTTGTACTTCATTTCTCATCCAGCACACTACAAATATCAATGGAAATAAGTTAAACTGATAAACAGCTCGATTTGTTTGAACTCTTCCTGTGTGGACCGGAAGTGACGGAAGACAAAACGAAACTGGTTAAACACATCTTCAATCAAATGTCTATCATCCATGAAAGTTTTGTGCTTTGATCACTAATAGTTTCTGAGATCTCGTTTGTACAAAATGTGTTTCAAAAAAGCTACCTGAGATATTTGAGATATCTCACCGGAAGTAGAATTTTTTTGTTGAGTTAACATCGCATAGATAACCTATGCATAGATTTATACTTATATATCTATTTCATCGAAAATGAATTTTATGCGAAAAAGTAGTTATTTTTGAAGTGCTTCCGGTGACGACCGGAAGTTACGACGAACAAAACAAAATAATTTAAACACATCTACAACTATAGGTCTATCATCCCTCAAAGTTTAGAGGTTCAAGTTTTTATCGTTTTTGAGATCTCGTTGATACAAGCTTTTTCAACGCGGGACAGGAAACGGACGACAGGAAGTGAATTTTGAAAAAATGAAAAAAACGCCTAGAGATATTATCATTTTCTATCAGTCCTGAAAATTTCAAGAAAATCCATCCCGCCATCTCTGAGAAATCTTGTGGACAAAAAAAAGGAAAAAAAAAAAATAATAATAATAAGAAACATTACAATCACTATAAGGTCTTCCGTTGGAAACGGAAGACCTTAATAAGAAACATTACAATCACTATAAGGTCTTCCGTTGGAAACGGAAGACCTTAATTAACATTATATGTTTTAACAAAATATTATTCAGAAAAGAGATAAACAAAGAAAACCAGAAAAAAATTATGATATTTGTTTAATCTCAATTTTTGGGTCCAGGCGAGCTTCGGCGCTTTTTGTGATCGAAATGATTTTAAACCTTCATGCACAATTTCAATCTTCCGTCTACCATCACTGAAAATTTCAAGTGTATATCTGCTATAGTTTAAAAGGAGTACTGCCGACAAAATACCTCTCTGAAAATCGACAAAACGACTATATCTCAAAATCTGAAGTGACGTCATCAATAAAAAAATTAGCAATACGGTTCACATCGTCATCTATAAGATCGAGAACTTTCATAAAAATCAATTGAGTAGTTTTTGATATCTTGCATGCACAAAATTTGTAAGAAAAAAAATAATATAGAAGAATAAGGAAAAAGGAACAAAGCAATAACAATAAGGTTTCCCTTTGGAAACTGAAGACCTTAATAATAAGAAAAGTGAAAAAGAAACAATAGAATAATAGAAGGGTCTTCCGCTGAAGACGGAAGACCCTAATAATTAATGTTTTTGTCTAAATCTTAATGTACGAGTGTTTTCAACTTGTACTTCAGTCCAACAACCCCTTTATTTTGAATATCTTATTTAGAAAGTCAAACAAAAAATGGAGAGAAGGAAATAGAGAGAAAGAACAAATCTTGGCTCCGTCGAGATTCGAACACACTGCTTTTGCAGGTGTCATAACAAAATTTCATCGTAGACTGGTCCTCTGTCTCTATCATACGAAATATATATCGCGCATATCAGACAGGCATCGCCAGTCTATATTTCATCATCGAAGGTTCACGTCAAAACATGGCTGACGCGAAATAATTCCCGATTTTCTCTTTGAATTTGGGGCGTTTCCGCCCGGGACAGGAGCTGAATTTTTGTATGAGATGAAAACAACGTGTAAGATGTCTCACTACTCAGGTTTGGTAACAGTGCGAGGTCATTTGAAATATAAATGCGTGTTTGTGTCTGGAGGGGGATGAAAAGGACCGAGCTTGATTTTCGTCGTAAATAAATCGAAAGTAAAATTTTGAGGTGTGGATCTCGGATTCGGTTAACGACAATTACGGGAAGTCCTAAAACAATGACTGATGCATTTTACACATGTATTTCAGAGTAGAGATTTTTTTGTGTCGTTTACTATTATGTTTGACTGTTTTATATCAACAGGATTGATAAAATTCTTATAAATGTAGAAATAACGAAATCAGTAACACGTAAATTTATTCATAAAAAAATTAATGACAGTAATTTCCAGAGTTCTAACATTCATAAGTAGTTCACACGCTATCGTAGATACAGACTAAACAGAAAACAAGAAATATACATGCAACAGAAATATTACGCGGCTGCTTACATCCCTTGCACTGTGTAAATTTTAAGTCCCCATACAGGCTATACTCTCGGCTTGATATCGGAAATTTCGTCTTAATTGTTCAACCCGCTGCAAATTTGGCAGAAAAACAGAATGAGGCCCGAGGTACATCTACACAAAATTTCATGAGGATTGAGTGAAGGGCTCGGGAGTTAGAATTTTTTTCTACAGTACATGTCAAACACGAAAATTAAAACTCAAATGCCAAAAAGTTCATAACTCTGTTAATAATGAACGAATTGGTCTGGTAATTAGTACGGTAATCTAGAATGGTACTAAGTTGAAATTAAAGGTCCGAGATCAAAGATCAAGTAAAGTCGGGCCAGAAAAACTAAATGATTTTTTATGAAGGGTGGGGGAGGGGGGGGGGTGGTCGGTGACTTCTATATTAAACGGAAAATACTAAATTCCCAATGTCACTAGAGTTTGAGATACGTGCTTGACCTTTATTTTGCTATTTACCAGCTAAACATGATTTGGAAATAGAACGAAAAATCCTTTGATTTTAAACATACTCTTTTCTTCAATTTCTATATCCTCTTTTTCTTTTACAAATAAATTATAAATGTATTGGACTTCTCGCCCTTGTTTTTTTTCTGATATATGTATAAGAGCTATGATTGAAACATTTAGATCCCTCTTATCATGTAATTTGAGGGGCTAGCCCCTTTTTCTTGATATCAATGAAAGGTCCCTTAATATTAAACACATTTTGTTCAACAAGTGTTTAGAAATTTGTTACTGTTTTTGAGATATTAGGGAAAGATTGTTTTAGGGGCCGACCCTTTATCTCCTTATAAGGACCATTAAACGAAACTTTGGTGGTTAAATAGTATTACGAATATAATTCTGAGTATCTTCTCTTCTATAATGCATTTCAAAATATTTCTCCTTTTTAAGAAATAAATGATCAAAATATTGGACTTCTAGCCCCTTTAAAATCCAAATTATGTAACATATCAGAAAACTTTTAACAAATATAGGTAGATAACTGGAAGATGAACATTTTTGCTTCTATAATAAATTACAAAATATTTTTCATTAAAGAGATATACATAAAAGACTTAAACCCCTCTTGGCCCCTAACATGAGGGGTCAGCCCCTTGTGCTTGGTGTCAGTTGAAAGATCTTTTATAGATTAATTTTTGATGCTCTACATGTGTTAGCAAAATATTGATTAGAAGAAAGATATTTGTAATCAAATCTCAAATTTCGTAAAAATTGTCAAAAAAATTTAACATCAACATTTTCAGTTCCGTGCGAGCTTCAAGGATGATGACTTCTGGTCAAATCTAAAACAAGCAAGCAAATCTACCATAACCACTCTATCTTGCATATAAATTTCAAGTCCCTAACTATAACAGTTTTTGAGGAGATGCGTGGACAATATCATGTTCAAAATACATGAAAAAGGGAGATAATTCAGAAACAGAAGTGAATTTTCAGACAGGAAGTAAGATGCAAAGAGATATTCACCTAAGACATCATCCCTGTAAAAATCATTAAAATCGATTGAGAAATGGCTGAGAAATTAAGGGTGACTACCAAGAAAAAAAATAATAATATAGAAGAATGAGAACGCGTAGAAAAACAGTAAGGTTTTCCGCTGAAGACGGAAGACCTTAACTAGACACGATTTCGTTGCGAGCAACGAGGAGGTCTTCCGTTCGATTTTTAGAATGAAATATGACATCATCGACTTTGATTTTCGACAACAAAACATGTTATGGAAAAAGGAGTGAAGTACTAATGCTTTATTGTATCGCTTTTTATAAGTTCTCTTGCTTTTTTAAATACTTACATTTCTTACAATTAAGATAGAAAAGATCAAACTTGTTTAACTCTGGTCCCTAAAACCCTGATTGGGTAACGCAAGAGAAAATCATTATAATGTTAGGATATATAAACGTATTATACCTAATCTAGCTTTAATAACCTTTCACAAAATGGCTCTCATTAAAGGGCTATAGATAAAAGCTTTTAGAGCTCTTTGATCCCCTAATTTAAGGGGCAAGTCCCTTTTTCGTGGATTCAAATGAAAGGACGTTTAATTCTGAACACATTTTGTCAACAAGTGTTTAGAAATTCGTTACCGTTCTGGAGATATATGAGAAAGAAGGTTTATGGGGCCGATCCCTTAT